>NC_054397.1:23164059-23444059 GCF_017976425.1 Toxotes jaculatrix | reverse complement strand
TCAAATCACAGTATATTCATTTTGAAATAAAATGAAAGGTTACCTCACATTCATTGCTTAACATTATTCAGTAGTGAACTTTATTTTCATACCAGTAATCATTTTGGTCAGGCTAGGTATCATATTTTTTTTCTCCAAATACTAAAAATGAAACACTTCATGTACTGTGACCTTTGCTGAAGCTAGTGATGGGATTACTGCAGAGCAATGATGGCAGGTACAGATGGAGCGCCGGTACTCCTGTTTTGTTATAGCTACTCACCATGTCAATGCAAATATTCAAGTACAAGTGGCCTTCCTCCTGGGCAATGTTAATGGTTGCAGTGGGTCAAGTATGCTTTGCTATACTTAAATCTAAGAAATGCAGAAATGAAGGGTGAATCACTATCCTTCAAGCCAGAACAAGGAAGAGTTTTACCATACTGCGCCTGCTTCTTTAACAGAAAACTCTCACTGCATAGTTTATTCTTATAATTCTAATATTTTACATACCAAGGAGAGGAGGAAAATAGTGATTGTGTGTCTTAACATAATATGCAAATTTGAAAGTATTACGATGTAAACCACATGCTGGATCTGGAAAGTTACACGTTCATTCATTCAGCTGGCCTCTTAACTCACTCATTAAAAGACATGTCAGGGTCGCTTGCTCGCCTCCTCTCTACAGTACTGCCAAGCCAAGACACTGTTTGTCCTTCTGTTAAGCTGGTTCTGGATTTGTCTTAAAACAGAATAAATAACTTAATAACCATTCAAACCTGTGCTATAGATACAGGTTAGGTTCAAATGATGAAAATAAACCTAAACCTAAAAACAAAAATACTCCTGAGACACTGGGAAACTTCTATCCAGTCTTATGAACACAGTAGATTTTGAATGGTACCACATTCTCATGGTTTTAGTCCTCTCTGTCACAAGGTGGCACTGCTGCATGTATACATCCACAAATATTTTAGAAAAGAACTATTAGAATATATAAAATTAAATTAAAATAAAGTTTGGGACTAATACACTGCAATACAAAACACGACTAATTTATTTCACTGTCTTTTACACAGGTCGTGAGTTGGTGAGGATATGGACTTTTGCCAGAGACAACACAATTAGCTCGCTAACTACAGGTAAAATGGATGGACGTAGACTGACGTGGAAACAGTAGCCGAAGTGGGCGGGGCTTGTTAATTGAAGTTGTAAGGCAGGTGTGCGGCGGCGTGTCAATTAAAGTAAGGTCAGTGAAATCAGGCAATGGAGGTAATATATTTAATTTACGGAAGAAACAAATGGAAGCAACAGACAACGGTGATAACTGAAGCGGACTTGTTGAGTCGGTGGGAGTACAGAATAACTGTTCTGGAGCTGACACTGATGCTAGCCCCGTTGGCGACAACTAACGCTAACGAAGCTAACAAAGAAATCAACTCAACAGGCTAGAGCAAGCTACAAGCTAGCTCAATCACTGCGCCGTCGAGAGGGGGAGTTTTCCAGGCTGAGAATGAACTGATGTGTGCCTGCTCCAGGCATGGAGATAATACTGTGGTGTACACCTCCGTGCAGAGGAAGGCCAAACACAAGCCCAGGTTCAAGGTAAGACAGCTCCCTCCTGTTCCCGTGAGTTAATGTTTATTGCTGGTTTTAATGAGCAGTTGGCAAGTAATGACAGTTTGTCAGGCTGTCTGTGGCTTTGCTAATTGGTACCAGAATGACGCTGGTGGTCTGTATAGGGCGTCAGTGTTACTGTCAGGTGCCTGTTAGTTATTCAGAGGTGGCAGAATGCAGACTGACTGATTTGGATGGAAAATGGTAAAACAAATAGGCGAGAAGGTCGCCAGCAGATCCTGGGTGAGTGATTCACTGGTGTTTTATAGAACAAGTTACTGTCTCTTGGATGCAGTCGATTTAATTTTACTGATTAAAAACCTGTCTTCAGGCGTACAGCTTATGAATGGGCCGCTGCCTGTATACAATGCATCCATTTAATACTGTCAGACATGTATGTTGTTTGTTAACATAAAACGAATTGACTATGAGTTTTGGCTCAATTTTTGTACATTTTTCCACGTGCATGCTCCTCTCTGATGTTCACTTGTGTGTGCGAATGCAGACTTTTCTCAATTTTCCATTGCAGCAAAACAGAATGATTCCTACTGTACTTCTTGCGGTTATGTGGTTGCACCTACATATCTATGTCTAAGGGTAGACAAGGAATAAGAGATTGTGTTTAAGGAAAGTTTCATGAGATTAAGACACTTTGAAATGAGATTATTTAACGTTAGTGTTGCAAATCAAAGGGGCTAATTTGAATGACTCTGATAATCAAATACAGTTCTGAGCTTGTGAGCATCAGTGCGTTCTCTGCAAGATTGTGGATTAGTTAATCATTTTAATAAATGTGATTTAAGCAGTCAGTGCTGGCAAATCATCCCTTTGTCTGGGTTTAGAGGAGTATTTGAAATATTGGCTTATGAGTGCAAGTGTTACATTTTCTAAATTACTCGTTTATTTACTCAGGTCCCCAAGTGACTGAATAAATCGATGCTATTACTGCAGTACATTCTGGTTAAATTTTGCTTTTGATGTATGAGCTACTTCCTCCTGATAACTAAGCTACCCCATAGCCACTGCATCCCTTTTGTAAAATAGAGATGACTAAAGACATTTCTGTAGATGACGTCCACCAGAGGAGACAGATATCAGTAATTCAAGTGTAAGAGTGAGTGTGTGTGATCTCTGGCTGAAGGTCGGATGTCTGTCATCTATCTGAACACCCATGGGTCTCTGATATCTACCTCACAGCGGCCATACGTTCACTGATGGTCATTTCCTTCTCATCCACTCCTTTTACACATTTAAAACTTTCATCTCTTTCTTTCTTTCTCTCCTCTGTTTCCTTTTTTCCTCCTTTATGATAATCGGGCCCAGCTGTGCTCCGTCTGTCTGTTAATCTCTCCCTCAGTCCCACATTCTCTGACCATTTCACCTGATCCCATAAGCACCATTTTCACTTGATCTTTCCCCTCTGGCTACACATTACTCATCATCCTCTTTGCGCCCTCCTCTCTCAGTCCTCCTTTTCTTTCTCATAGTCTTTCTTCAGCCCGTCACCTAATTTATTTTTTTTTTCTCAACGAAAAATAGTTTCATTTTAATACAAACCCGTCTACGCTACACTCTCCGCTCCTTGGCCCTTGTTCGTCTCTGTCTCTCTCTCGGTCTTTCTCTCTCTCTGCTTACGGCCCCTGCGGTGGCATAATTTAATATTCCTGGTGTCACAGTAAAGAGAGAGGAGGCTGGGGTTGTCAGCACGGCGCAAGGGCCCACATTGATTTAGCACTAGCATCACAGAGGGAGCATCTCTCTTTATTTTATTAGTAGGCTACGGTCAATCTGGTGCAGTGACAGGGAGGTGGGGCCGTACGGCTCAAATAAACAGCTGGAAGGCAGGAGTAGAAGTAGCACCATGTACAGTATTTACACTGCACTCACAGAAAAACCATGCAGGCCCTGTTTTTGTGAAAGTATTTTAGGAATTATGAGATAATTTGTGTCTGCTGTCTCCATACTAGCAGTTTTTCCTCATCTCTAATTACTTAGTGTCTGCTGTCTATGCAGTAATTAACAGAGGTAAGCGTAATGTCTGCTAAGCAATGTGTAATGTACGTGTTTGACAACAGTTAAGTGCTGCAGTCAGGGCCTTAATGATAATTGGCATTTGTGGTTCGGTTGGAGTGGGTTTGGTTTAAGAGTCTATTTCTCTACACTTTACGTCACTTTGCTGTGTGATTACCACAGAATTGTGCCTGAGCTCCTTTGCAATCAATATTTTCATCTGCTGGGTGATATTTTAGCTGGGTGTGGGTTGTCAGACGTGTTGCAGACATGTTCTCAGGTGTATGTGTTACATGTGTTATATATGTGTTTGCGTGTGTGTGACTGTGAAGACACAAAGACTGCAGGTGTGGAGCTGGGAGCAACACAGGCCACACTGGTGGCATAGAGTGCCCCCCTCCCTCCCCCCGTGAAAAACATGCAAACATTGAGCATCTTGCCATTAGTGGGCTCACATGGGAAAAAATAGTAAATAAAACACAAAAACACAAGGGGGCAACATGTTGAACTCCACAGGTGAAGCTAGACAGCAGCAACAGTGTCTAGACAGGCTCAGGGCTACAGCATGATACGTTGTAGCGACTGAAGTCCTCAAGACCTCTGTCAGTTTAGTATGGATGTAAACCATTACTTAAAACACTTGGGCAGTGTGGCCTAACATTTATATCAGTAAGCAAACATGGTAAAACGCTGTATATATCACACTATTATCTTCTTTTTGAAAACATAAATTATATATATATATATTTTTTTTCAAATTTTCCATACAATTCGCTGATGCAGCCCGAAGCCTGTGGTGAATCTTTAGCCTCTTTTAAACAGAGATCCTGCTATGTTGCCGTTAAAATAACCCCTCATTTTTCCACCTTTGCTTGTTCACACTGAACCAAACAAAGACAGCGTAATGCTTGCCCAGTGTATCGCAACATTCCTGCCTTGAACAGGCTGTATAAAAGTGTCCTTTTTCTTCTTTCTGGCAGACCTGGCACAGTTTAGAGCACTGCCCATTTAGATCTGTCGGGCCTTCACTGGTCAGCACAGTATAGTCAACATGGGTACAGTGTTCTTTCTATACTGTTTCTTGCATCCAGCCTTATCTAGTAATATGGTGCTTGTATATGCTATTTTTGTAAATACCTTTGCTTCTGCTACTGGTTGCTTGTCTCCAACAGGTGTTTCACTTTAGTCTGCTGATAGCTGTCGGCCAATGAGAGGTGGTTTCCACCGTTCCCGTGATTTGGTACTGAGTACATCTATTACTAGCCTGTAAATAGCATGAAGTGTGCTGCATTGCTGTCACTTGCACTGAGGAAAGCTCACGTGGACTGGAGCAATTTTCTATACAATTGCAGGTTAAAGAGCAAGTATTTTTACCAGTATGACTCCAGTCCATTTGTCTTTTGCTGTTTCCTTTTTTGCTTTATTATTCTGGCCTTCAGCACCAACGTGAAAAAACTTCCCCTACTTACCAGTAATTAACAACCCCCATGTTCCTAGACATGCACTATCGAGGATTAATTGTATTAAATTGAAATCACAATTGAAAACGAGAGTTTTAACTGCTGAAGGTGGCATTTTGTCAAAAATGAGAAGCTGCTATCTGGATGCTTTGTACACTGCACATTGCTAATGAGAATCAGCATCATAGCTTGGTGAATTACTTTATTTTGCCAACCTCAGGATCTGAACCCAAAGTCACTCAAGGTGCAGCCGAATAATGTTTTGCGTCCCCATACTCTAAGTTTCACTTGCAGTGTGCAGTGAAATGCTGGTGCAGGACGGTAAAGAAGAACAATAGGAGCCTGAGTTGGACAAACAGACTACAGTAAAGAAGGAATTGATTTTGATCGACTTAATTTTAGCCAATACCGATGCATTAAAATACAGGTTTTGGGATATTCCAGAAACAGATGATAATGAGCGGGACATCACTAATAATCACAAGTAGACTGAGTATCTCTGGTCAGACTTCATGCAGATAATCTTTATAGGGTTTAGACACTGAAATTTTCCTCTACACTCTTAAGTTTCCATCTCATTTTCTAAAAGTATGCTGTCCACACTTAAATGCCAAATACTGATATAAAAACACAAAATAATTTAGCCTTAAAAAAACTCTTTCTGATCTTTAAGTCAAATAGCAGTTGTCAGAAAGCGAAATTATTCATTATTGCTTCAGGTCTTCATGGTAAACTTAGTTCTGCTGATACTGCCTCTGTGTGATGGCTTATTTTCTCCTGAAAAAGAAAAAAAAAAGTCAATAACAAAATCTGTAAGGTAAAATAGGCTATACACAATCACAAAAGACATACTCGCAGGGAGAAAGTCTAAGTGTGGGTGGAAGGCCAAAAGAGAAAAAAAGGTGCATTTTAGTTGATGTGTTGATGTGAGATTAGTTGATGTGTGAGGAGAGAATGCTGTAGTATGCTTGGGCATTGAGGTGTTAGTTATGTGAGGTGAGAGTGGTGCGGGACAGTTTTAGGGAACGTATGTCTCTATTTGAGGTAAAAAATTAAAAATAAGTCATATAATTTTGCTCTGATTTAATTACAAATAAGCGGTATACCCAAACCACCTTCAGAAGACAAAGCAAGACCTCATGTTTTTACCTTGACTGCGTCAGTATATTGAAGTCCACTGTGTGAACGATTCTCTGGAGGATGTCGGTGGGGATTCAAGAGTACAGCAGGTGATGGAATATGTCACGTAGCATTCGATTCCACGTGTATTTGTGTCAGATGGTTGTGGAGGGATCGATCTGCTGTGCAAAATGATGTATGCTTGTTTCATGATGAGGTACAGGGCCAAGGTTTTAGGCTGAGAGCTCTGTAATTCATTACAGCTATGTGAGCGTTCATGCGAGTTTGTGTGTGTGTAACAATGCTCGTGTGATTCATAAGATGGAACCTGCCCGGCTATGAGGGAACTCATTAGACTCCTGTCGTCTCGCCTCCCGGTAGGAAAAATACCTGGCATCTGGGAGTTTATATTCCCTCTTCTTTACAACTCGCGCTCTCTCTTGCTCTTTATTGCTTCCACACTCTGTGCCACAAAATCCAAGAGCAATCACCAATCAATCTTGTACACTCGCCTAGCCCTCTCTCTGCTGCTAACCACCACCTGCCTTCTCCTGTTTTCCTTCACCGCACTCTCAGCCTCCTCTTCAGTCACATTCAAGAACATCCTCTTCTCCCGCTTTTGTATTATATCCCATTAAGGCTCATCAGGCTCATCGCCTCATCCTTCTGTAATCATGTCATCCATGCATTCTTCCCATCCTCCTTACTTCAGCCCAGTCATCTATCACTCTTCTGCCTTGCATCCTCCACCCTTATGGTCTGCTTTTATAAAACTCCCAAGTGATTGCTTGTCACAGCTGATTGTGTGACTCTGACACTTCGTTCCCCCCTGCTCTCTTCTCACATACCCCGTACCTATAATTTCACTTTGTCGCCATGGAGATCCTGTCTGCTTGTGCAAGTCATGTCACAGGTTTAGTGCAGGTGAAAGAGGTATGAAACGCTGCATTTTCATGACAATTCACGTCACACAAGAAAGTGAGCAAAAGAAAAGAACAATCAAGGAAAACCAAAAAGGTATCGGAAACAGTCATTTTTTCTGAATCCATGAAATATACTTGGAATACAGCTACGCGCTCTACTCCAGAGAGGACTTATTTTGAGAAATAAGCTCTATGTTTAGCAGTTTGAAGGTGGAGAATCTTAAAAAAAAAGCTGAATGTGGGACACAAGTTGTTTTATATTGTTGGCAATTCAGAAGCACAGTAAGACATCTCTTATTCTATGAAGAATTCAGATGACTGGTCTTTTTGGAGACTGTCCTTCAGGGAATAAAAACTGAATCAGTCAATTTAGAAAATGTCCCATAACATGTGTTTTAGGTCAAGTGGCAAAGCCCCCAGCCATAGGAATTAGGACTCTTGCCCTGAGTAGTGTGACATTGTTATAGAGCCACAGTGAACAGAAGTGAGTGGGTTAACCCAACCCAACCCAACCTTACCTTAACCCTGACATACTGCTCATTTCCTGTTTTCTACCAACAGTTAGTGGTGTTTTTTTTTTTTTTTTTTTAAACCATGACCCAGATCGTTCCCCTACCCAAGTTGGTCAAGTTTATGTTCTTATACTAACCCAAACCACCCATTTCTCTAACCTTAAATATGTTGTTTTTGTGCTTTAACATAACCATAACTTAACCATAAAGGTGTTTGAAAATGGTTTTATTTTTGTAAATGATTTACAAAGCACATGTAAATCATTTCTTCTTGCCAACAGGATCAGATCAGGTCATTTCTGCGGGGCAAGTAATTACACTTATACAGAACAGATGTATAAGGTGCTGCAGTAACAGTTACTTTAATTATTAATTAATCTGTAACTATGAATTATTTGATTTATCAGTCACCAGAAAATGCAGAAGAATGCACCAGAAAACACTTAATGAAGTTGTGTAAGTTATTCATTTGCCCGAAATGTAAAAGACTCTCCAGTCACAACTTCTGTAATGTGAAAATTTGCTGCTTTTCTGTTTTATTCTCTGTTGTGACCTTTCTGTAGACTAAAAGCTTGTAAATGAGTTGGTAAAAACCGGTTTAACTGGTGATGAAAGTATTGGTTAATTGCAGCCATACCTATCTGAAGAAATGTTAATAAAAATAGTGAAGAATGCTCCTCACAAGTTCCCAAAGGCCAAGGCGATGTTTTCAAATTCCTTTCTTTTGCCCATGAAACAGTGCAGAACCCAAAGATATTTGCAGTGATATAAACCAGAGGAAAGCGAAAACCAGAAAATATTGGGAATTTTTTCTCCATAAACAACTTCAGTGACAAGTGACATTACTGAGGTTACCACTGAACATGGATGTCTCATCTTTCTGGCTCTACCCTCATTCTGCTGGGTTTAATTTCACCACATTTCTCCTCCCTTCACCTTCTGCTCCTCCAGCTTCTCTCCTCTGTCCCCCCTTTATCCACCCCTGCTCCTCCGTGTCCTCTCTTTAGCTGCTGCGATCCACAGGGTAATGGTGCTTGTCGTCTGGAGTCTGTTCCATCAATATGTGGCCCCTCTGTCTGCGCTGCGTGGGTCATCCTGGGTTTACACTCCCAGCCGCTACTCACCCATCCACTCAGCCTCACCCTCTTATCAAAAGTCCCTCCCCGCCGTCACTGCTAACTCACCATTTTGTCTGCGGCAAAATATCTCTGTCATCCACGCCTCCTTCAGAGCTAGTTTAAATCATCACTATCACTTCATCTAGGCTTTGTTGCTGTTTGTGGTACACAACCAAATACCATGTACCAACAACGAAAATTGGAAGTGAATGTAACACAAAAACCTGAAACAGCCTTTGTGAGGACATTCTTTTTGCCATTTTCTTTTTAATGGAAATATCAAAATCCCCTAAGATATCACATCAAGCAAGGTATCTTGGGGTATGTCTGCTAACTGCAGAGCCCGCAATAAGACCTTTACTGCTTTGAAGTAATCACCTGCAAGCCACACGGGGAGAGGAATAAAGCATGCCAGGCACAAAAGGAGAACTCATAACCATTAAAGTCAGTACAGTAATTGAATGAAAGGTGGGCTGCTGTTTTAGTGGCTGGGGTGCAGGTATGTGCCCTAACGAGATCGCAGGATGCCAGGGCTTTTTGGTTGTTACAGTAGGTGTTGCATCATTAGATTTTAAGAGCTGATTCAGTGTTTGGATTGGGCTTAGTCAGACGTGAAATGGCAAAGGAGGGAATGCTGTCATTATGGCAGGTAATTTCACACAATGATGGATTGACAGAAAGCACAGCTTATACATTCCTCGTCGCATCCTCTCGAGTGCGTGTGCGCCTCAGTGTGTGAATACCTGGCTGTTTGTGTTTCTTCTGTTTGACTTTGGCTATGTGTGCACCGATGTGGCTCAGTGTGTAGGTGAAGACACTCCGCCAGGCATTTCTATCAGCTGGTAAATTCTTATCTTCGCAGCCCACATAAACACAATTGCACATCAGTATGCAAGAAGGGACCTTTGTGGTGGGAAAGTGGAACAGTTATAAAATAGGAAAGATCTGTGTGCGTGCACAAGCATATGTGTTTGTGCGCATTTCTCAGCATGGGCCTAGAGAGCAGGTTGTCAGCCACCGTGGCATATGGTGTGCACCCAGGTGATGAGCCGGTCTCCAGTACAGGTCTTTTTTTTTGTGTGCATATGTGTGGGTGCATGGGTGTAGGGGTGTGTGTGTGTGTGTGTGTGTGTGTGCGCATGCCTCTCTTTCACTCTGATGACCATCTGTGCCCTGCTCTTCAAAGCAGCCCTTTCTGCAAAGCCCCATAGACAAATGAATTATTAAACTGCTTTTCCAAGTGACACCCTAACCATTTGTTACCCCCTCTCTGGCAGGGCAGACACAGACTTGAGGAAACAATCACTCAGAGTCCTTGCCCGTACCCTCCCACCTGATCCCCTATCATCTCCGCGTGCCCCTCTCTGGTCCACTTTCTTGTTCCCATATACTCATCCTTGACATCCTCTTGTAACTGTAGCACTCCTTTACCTCCATTGTCCACATTTGATGTCTCTCTGTCCTTATTACCCCCACTGCTTTGCCTCTCAAATGACTCCATGCTTAATTTGGTCTCTCCCTTTTTCTCTCTCTGTCCTTCTCTTTCTCACTCTCCCTCTCATTCTCTCTCTGTCCAAAAAAGTCAATCTTTCTCCCAGCTCCAGCCTCAGGGACTGCGACCGCTTGAGGAATCCAATAAGGTTGATTAAGTGATGACAGTATAATTACAGCGATGGCACAGGCGCAATCAATCTCTTGTTTCCTGAATAGGATAAATGAGCCGACCTGGGCCATCATCGTATGTGATAACTTCCCTCTGCACATACTCAGATGGTGGTTGAGAGACTAAGTGAAAGAATCAAATGTGGAGAAAGACGCAAGGTCTTTTTTTTTTTTTTTTTTTCAATAAATGTGTTTCAATGTTCTTGTGTACAATTACAAAATACAACTTCAAAAAGTTGTTTGAAAGATATGTATTATATGCCAGTCTCTATATCACTACACTGGATTGACTCCACTGACTAAAGGGAAGCAGAAGCTTTAATAGTAGGGTCATCTTAGTACAACAGCTCAGAAAACTGTACTCTCTATTAGAGAGCAATTTGAAAAGGTTGAGAATATGAACACCTGTGTGTGAGTACATGCAAGGTGACGGTAAAGTTGTATTCTTTGTAGCCTTGTTCTTAAGGAGAGTGATTTCTCTAAGCAATCATGAAAGACTCAAAAACTGGAGATACAGTATAATGCCATTCATTATGAATGTAACCTTGAAACTATACCAGAGCTGTGCTGAAGCGCAGTGTGTGGAAGCTGAGAACGGTACAGCTTTATACAGATGTCCACCGATGGACAGGAAAGACAGCACCACTCAACTTATTAAAATAATAAAAGAAGCACTTTGTTGTATAGGGGCAAAGTGAGAAATTAACTGTCCAACTGCAGATGAGGATTTTTTTCTTCAGCAGCGGTGCAGCGTCAATGATTGCGTGATGTCTGATCTGTATTTATGTGTTCTGTGGATGAATAACTTAAAATAACCTTAGACTCATTATAGATGGGGTTATTCATGTTCGTCTTGTCAGGGGTCTGTTGATTTATGTGCTTCTTTTGACACTTGAAGGGCTCTGGAGGCCCAGATAGCTACAGTAATAAATGTTAAAGAATGAAATTCCTCAACACAGAAAACTACTTATGAAGTTTTCATTGAACATAAATAGAAATGGATGATATAAACTTAATGAACCAGTTTTTCAGACTTCATGATTGTACCTTGTTTGAAGTTGGCACCACATATAATCAGGACTTTAATAAAACCATTTCGATTAGCTTGTACACGTTTTGACAATGAAGCACAAATTCTTGTTGTTCTTGCACAAATGTGTAAAATGATTGACAAATGAAAGAGACCTTTTTGGAGTCACTTGGGCATTAAATGGGGTCCTGATGTAACAGGCCTGTGCTTGAAATATAAAAATTTTATTTTTCAAAAATGGATTTTTTTTTTTGTTTGCACAAGCAAAGTTTCAGTAATATCCTAATCAGGTGCCAATATTTGCACAAGGTTCACTAGTATTCAGTACATCTTCATGCAGTTAGATGCCCAACCTGAGTAATTAATGCAGTTTATAGGAAGGTGCAGTTATTACAGTAGTGTACTGAATAGGCTGCACATCCGTGTTGATTCGTAGCCCAACAGGATTAACTAGTCACCATCTAGCTTGATTTGTAACAGTCATTTGGCCATGGAAATGTGGATGTGTTCTCTTTGTTTATCTCAGTTCTGGTACTAATTTAAATTGCTACTTATTTAATTGCTGCTACGCTGTATGTGTGTGAGTGTGTTTGTTTGTGGGTGTATGGTGGGTTCCCCTTCATTTCATTCTAGCCCCAGTCAACTATGTGCAGTGTAGAAAGCTCAGTTTGCTGTGGTTAGGTTTTGTCGTAATGAAAAGAATCCATGTGAAATGGAGGAAACAGTGTTCAGCAGTAGCTGTTTGAGGCGCATTTCTCATTTTACATTTTACCTCTATTTAATGCTCAATAACATCTTATGTAAATATAACAGTACCATGGTTAATGACTGAAAATGAATAGCACACTTGTACCATTAAATGTATAAATATAAATTTCTTAATTCATCTCCACCAAAGCCTAGGACACTGAATACACTTTTTTTAAAAGTCACACCAGGTACCGGTTTTATTGTTGAGGCTGATCAGTGTACGTATACAGGTTCCCACACTTGACCCCAACTGTACCAGATTTGAGCTACATGGTGATATGTATGTATGTCTGTATGATAAGTTTTAACAGAGAAATTAGTAATTAGCGTACATCCCTTTGTGTGTGAGATCTATTGAAAACCTCATCAAAGTGGCTAAGATGTGATTTTCAATATTTCAAGAATTTTTTTTTTTTTTTTTTTAAAGAAGCAATCTTTTGGAGCTAATGACTAACAAAGTGAAGGAATTTTAATTTGATAAAGAAAACAGAGGGATGGATATGTATGTCCAAAATCCTATCTGAAATATATGCAAACCTCTCCAAATAACAATATGAGCAGTATTTGTCCATGACTTTGTTTGTTTGGGTGAATTTAAAACTATTTCCATCTACTGCCTGGCATGGCTGAAATTCAGCTATCCAGTCCTCTGGCCCTCTGCAGGTCATTCCACTTTATGAACAGAGAACTGTGATTATACACACACAGCCTGCACTTGAAAATTACTAAGTTTTAATTCTTCTAAAAACAAAGTGCTTCCTGCTTGTTTTTGTACTGATAATCTGAGGAGCTGACATTAGTTACAGGCTCAGGAAAACCTCCATCAGGCCTCTTTTCAGCAAGATCAACCTGTAGCCCTGAACAACACAGTAGATTCAGTTTCACCATAGCATCATGACCAACAAAGATATTACACTGGCAAACATCAGCAATATGAAATGAGCCTTACTGTAAGGATTGTACCTACATTATATATAAATGACTGCACAAAGTCCCAATGATGCTAACAGCTAGCTTACTGCGACAGCATGAAATGGTTTACTGTAAACACAATGAGAACAAAGAAAAGATGAGTGCCAGTACTGCACATTATACTGCACATTGTACTTTATACCTGGAAACACTCAACAGAAGGATTGTAAAGAGACTGAAAGTATTAGACATAATATTTATGTGTTGAAGAGGTCAGCTTTTCCCTTCACAAATGTGTCCTCCGCAATAGTCAGTGCTCATGATTACAAAGCCTCCATCTCTCTGTCTCAAGTTTACTATCAAAAACCTCCTCCAACCAAAGCAAACTTTACATTGCTATGGTTTTTAAAGAAAAAAATCCTAGAAAATAGGAGAAAAATACTTCTTGAAATAGCTAATAACTCAACCCTTGCTGTGCATGACCTCTCTTTCTGTCTGTGCTCTGCTCTTATCAATGAAACACAAGTTTGGACAGATACAGGGTAGAAAACATACCCATCTATCAGGCACCTGTCAGGTAAAGCTAAGAATTGGCTTTATTTTTATTAAAAAGTTGTCTATCAGGGCAAGTTCAGTTGCAGCACGTTATTTGCATGCATTCTCATTTTCTCATATTGATTTTATTTATTTTATTTATTGGCTACTTTTATGCAGCTTCTTTTTTAGGATGGTACATGCTGGAAAACATAATTTATTACTCAAACGCAAGAGAAAAATAACTATAGAGTAATTTTCTGTACACCTTTGGCTTTTAAACAAGGGTAGGATTGCACATTTATTCCATATTTTCAGGCTTTTATTCAACAGAAAAACATTGTTTATTGATACACACACCAGAGGGGGCACTGCAGAAAGGGGCTAACAGTCCCCATTTACATCTGGTATACTGTGATTGGATCTCCGCCAGGTGTAAATTCAGTGTTTATAGTTTGGCCAAATTCATATCTAACATGTTGAAAAGTCCCTTAACTGAGCCTCTACAGACCATGCCTCCCCCCTTCGCCTATGTTTGTAAGGTTAAGTGAGTTTATACAGCCTCACTTAACCTTTTACAACCTGTAAGATTTATGAGGAACTGCTAAGAAGTGCAGTGCAAGAGTTACATTACTGACATGGGAAGCTAATTTGCTAGTAATCTAGAAAACTCCTCCATTGACACTGATTACCTTCAAACAAAACAAGTAATGTGAATGCAGTGGCCTATGATGATGTCTTTATCTAGATAACAGGTGAATACCAGGTTTAAACTGGATCATGACCACAAATGGAGGCAGAAAGAGAGCGCAGCATATAGTGACATTATGATGAAAGGGTTTCCCCACCTGCCTCACATCTGACTCATTTGCTAATCCTGCTTGATGAAGGCTACCCACTACCTAAAATAGATCAGATTAACTGGTGTAGCGCTCCAACTCTTAAAATGAAATACAAATGGACAGCAAATAGAGAATTTTGTAAAATGGTTTGATTCTTGGCGGATCTTCTGTGGCCTTTTGTTGATCTTAACAAGCCCAGACTGAGAAATTTTTTCCCTCCTGTTTGTTGCTGTTTCAGTGTGTGCGGTCTTGTTTTCTTGCTGAAGTCTAGTAGCAGGTGGCTTGGCATCTGGTCAGCATGCTCATAACCCCCAACAAAGCTCATCTCATCACTTCATCTTTCCGGTCCTATGGTCATCATTAGCAAGTGCTTGCAGATATGGTAATTTTGCATGTGAATTTCATTAATGGCCCGTAATGAAATTTCTTTGTGACCTCCACAGATGGAAAAAAACAGGAACCCTGAATAAAACCAGTAATACATACCTGAGAGGGTGGGCTAAATATGCCTACATTATTTTAGGCTATAAAATTCATGATGTCGGTGTTGGTAGGGGTTTCTGCTATCATCAAATGAATATGTTTATGGCTTTTACATCTGAATATCTTCAAAACCTGATCATCTATGAAAACAATTCAGTTTAATATTAAAAACCCTTTCTGCACTTTAAAAGGGTCAGGTGTGCTGGGTGTTTGACACCGGAGTAGAGGGTGCCTTTCATCTTAAAAGACTTAGGAAAAGAGCCATATTCATGGTCATAACTCACTGAGACTCTTCCACTCCTTTGAAGGGAAATTAACCAGAGTTAAAAAGGCCTTTGTCAAGCCAGACAATCAAAGAATTAATGGCAGCTTGGTGAATATTTTAATATCTACAAAGACGCTGGATCTGCCATCTGTTTCACTTTACCAGATAGTGAATAATGACCATAAAAATCCGAATTTCAACAACAAGATGATTTTCGGTTCCAATGGGTGATTTTCGCAGCAGATAATATGGCTGTGTGTATCAAAAGATTTCCAAAAGTAACTTGAAAAAGAGATGGAAAATAAAAAAATAAGACACATTTTGTGATGTTCGGCTGATATCAAAGCAGTGCAAGACATGAAACATATCACACAATTTGGTCCTCACCTCGCCATGGTTCAACACACACACACACACACACACACTCAAATGTATACTTACTCGCTCATCAGATTTCATGTTCGCTCGATTCCTTACTCACTCACTAGCTCTTGCGCTTTCTCCTCCATCTCTCTCTCTCTCTCACCGCTCCACCACGCCTTTGAAACGTCTGTCAATATTGACTTTATTTATTTAATTGACATCGCTTGTGCTGACACTGGGACCTTGCATAAACAATGACGCAATGCTTTGGAAACTCCTCGTGATGAACGGAAGAAGGGAGGGTAATAAAAGAGAGGAGCACTCATTCCTCGCTCATACCCTGCTCCCTTGTCAGTCCATTGGGAGGAGAAGCTTAAGTACTTTGGAGCTGGAGTGTCTGTCTTTCACACATCAAACGATTTGTTTTATCCGGTTCATATTCTCCCCTTCAGACCCCGTGCAGCCTGATAGGGCTTTGATGATGAAACGTAGAGGACATCCGTGCATTATATCTGAATTGGCATGCACGAAGGTGTGTGTGTGTGTGTGTGTGTGTGTGTGCCTGCGATTGTGTGTTTGTTTGTCTGTGTGTGTTTGTTCCACTATAACAATGTAATTTCAGACGAGCTCCTGCTCAGACAGCGATGCCAACAGCCCACCTCCTTCTCACCACCTGTGCTGCCCCGAGAACCGGTATCATCCCTCGCTTCCCTTTTTCATTCCCCCTTTATTTCCCAGTCTCCAGCCATCTCTTCTTTTCTCAGCATTGTAAGAATAAATACAGTGAAATAAAGAAGGTAATTAAGAGCAGAAAGAATTTCTTAAACACCTACAGGCTGTTGCAGAACAAAGTATCAAAAGGAAAGCAGAGATGATTCAAGGGAGAGATAAGAGCTCTTTGTGATGTTTGCTCACGCAAATCCCTGCGTTCCTCCAAATTCTGTGCACATGGTGTTCAATAGAGCCTATCAGCTGAAAGACATTTCCTTTTAGTCGCTTCAAGGTTACACCATTAATAAAATACAAAGAAGCTCGTCAAATCAAACAGGAAAGATATTTTCAATGTGAAAAGATGGTTGAATTGAAAAATGTGAACAGATCATGGCTCAGCTCAGGCTCAACGAACATTCAAATAGTGTTGTGTTGTAATTGGGCTAATGCAGTTTGTTTTAGTGTGTGACACCAAGATTAAATTATTGCCCCACTGAAGGTATAACGTCCCCAGACCCTTACAGGATGATGACTGGGTTAAAGCTCAAGATTTCACTTAAACGCTGAATTTCTTTGATGTAAAACCACTGGTTGACGCATATTACACTGGCTTCATGTTTGTATGTATTTTGGTACACCCACATTTAGATATTTTTTTATTACAAATAGTTCACCTGTCTGTTATACAAAAAATCAGCAGAAGTGTAGGTTGAGAAAAAATTCCTCTGGAGTGGCATGGCAGACCTCCTTCTGGTTTGAGACATAAGCTTCACATTTAATCAGAACTGTTGCAGCACTTGTCCATTGTTAAAGCAATTCTTTGTCTTAATATGTATGCTTCTGTCGTAATTTGTAAATGAACAACTGATGCACAAAGTCTAAAATGCTCCAATACGTATTGCCAGTGAAACCTGCTTTTAATAAGGAAGTAGTAAGTTACACTTGGAGATGGATAAGTCAACACTGACTGAATAATAACAAAAACGTAATTGGCTTATCTTTTGGCTTATGGCTTATCTTTATCCTGCTAGTTCTTTCACTTGACTTAAATGCTGCCCTTCACACTTACTAGCATAAACTGTTTCGTTTTGAAGAAGTAGCTCAAAAGCGGTTGTATCTCATAACGATGCCCATCTCATATTTATGTATGTACATACTACAGATCTTTCTTAGTTTTAGTTCTTAGTTATTCTGTTATTGGAATAGTGCCTATTTAATCTTGTTCCGGCCATATTGGCCTCTTACTTATATTTACTTACTGTACTATACCCCTGCTGTTGCTGAATGCAATTTCCCCACTGAGGGACTAATAAAGGATTTCTTATCTTATCTTATCTTATCTTATCTTAGGCCCCAGGAGTATATGAGATAGTCATTTGTTTTATCATATAATGTATGTATTCTTTAACAACATTAAATAAAAACCTAATTTAAGGTAAAGGTCTTTACTTATAGGTTGAGCTGAACATTACTCTGGAATTATTTCCCATTAAATAAAAAGTATTTATTTACGCAAAAATAGGTGGAAGCCTTAACTTTTGGCTGACCCCAACATAAAACCCTAGCTACATTCACTATGGGGGAAAAACAAATGGTAAGAAGAAAAAAAAAAGTGAAAATGAGCGCACACAAACATCAGAAGGTGTAAAAGTCTTGGCCTCTTTTTGCTGCCAAAACTTTGGTAGTAAGTCCAAATCCAGCATCACTCTTCTGGATTTTATCTTCCAAACTCAAGGCAGTATTTTTTAAAAATATATCTTTTCCCAATTGGGTGAAAGGAACTCTGTCAATCAAAAAATGGCTAGGACCTCTGTGCTTTATCTGAAGATGATGTACAATGCTTCCACCAGTAAACAACACAAAGGCAGCCATCATACTGTTCATAAAGCGCCAGGCATCTTTTTGGGGTGGGCAGACCTCCACCAGCATAACTGGGTGACGGCAGAAAAAATGACTTCATCTGAGGGAACTGCTGGTGGAGACCTTGCAAGTCCTTGATCACTGCCATGAGCTTAACACTCTTGATGTTTCCAAGATCATTTCTGCCACAGTGGATCAACGGGACATCAGAGACTTTACACAGAAAATTCTGATATAGTGAAATATTTTACTTTTGTGAAGGAAACATCAGAAGTAAAGGGGGAAGGATGTGTTATGTATTGACAGACAAATTTTGTCCCTCTTGAGATTCCATCATGCCCTTTTGTGTTATGTGTTGTGTTATGTATAAGTAGCAAATAACTATTGTTTGAAAATGTCTGCACTGGTTAGAAATATAGGGCCATTTGAGGAAAACACAGAATAATGGAGTTCATACATTCAGACTTTTGAGTTTTCTTTACTCACCAGCAAGATTAAAGGAAATGTCATAGTGCCAACATTCTTGACTGTTATGGGAGGAAAAACATTCACCCTACTGCACAGTCTAGTTCAACCTGACAAACCAAGGGACAAGTCCTATGATGAAATAGTGACATTAGGAAATCACTACTCTCTTAAGCCACTGATTATGGCAGAGAGGTTCAGATTCCTTAAAAGGAACCAGGAAGAGGGTGAATCTGTTTCACACATTGTAGCTGTACTGAAACAGTAATCTGAACGTTGTGAATTTGGACACTGGTACACGTGTATCCGTGGAGACGAGGGACAACACAGTTTCAGTTTCACAGCTGGAGACATGGTCCCAGCCCCGAACTATACTAAATGTATTAAGTGGACGCCTGTGACACAGGACCAGAAAACTGGACATAGGACCAGCCAACTCATACAGTCTTCTCTTAGGGACAGTGTGACTCACTTACCTCCAAGTCATACTTATCCTAGAATAAACCTCCTGATAGACTATCATTGTCACGAAGACATTAACTCATGACATTAGAACAAAATAATCCCCATGGTTCAGTCCAGGAATGGAGGCAGGGGGTAGGAGGGGTGTGTTGGATATGGACAGCCTAACTCTGTCGCTTTTGAGATTCTGTCATGCACTTTTGTGTTGTGTGTAAATGAAACTTTAATCCTCACTCTTAGGTTTGCAACCTTATATAGGCTCATGTGCAGTTCTCACTGGTCTCATGTTTCTTCATTAGAAATTGTTGTACCAAATAACAGAGTGAGCGTACAACAATTGTGTACTGGGCACTAAGTGCTCACAGCACGGAGGCAACCTACAACTCAGTACTGTGCCTGAACACTTCCTGTGTAGACACAGAACCAGAGCTCCTGCTGCTGCTATGCCAACGTGCATAGTGACTAGCTGGTGAATACAGTGGAGAATTTAGCAGCTAAAGAGACAAATATTTCCCTCAGAGCATGGCAGAGACCAAAAACAGAGCTAAAATTGGAAGTACACACATTAGATGGACACAACACTTTTTTCTGTGTTGTTTCACCTGTTTTGGGCCCTTTAGTAGCTGAACAGCTGGCTGGAGTGGAGTATTGGACTATCACACTTTCATCCAGTGCAATTAGCTTATAGTCTAGAACGCTGCTTTTTCTGCTAATTTTTTAGTAAGTCACTTCTGTTGTCACCTGGGACTGAATGGGAAGCGTCTTAAAATAGTTAAAATATTTCAGCCCTGTTGTTCATGTTTACCTGATAGACTGTAGACTCCATGTAGACTCCATGGGGGCAGCCGTGGCGCAGCAAGTTAAGAATGCCGGCCTGAGATCGGAGGGTCGTGGGTTCGATCCCTCGACCAAGCACAAAGAAACGGATACGGTGAAGGAGACGTGCCTCTCCTGCCTCTGCGACCATGGCTGTGGTGCCCCTGAGCAAGGCACCGATCCACCCCAGTGCCCCACTGGGCAGCCCCCTGCCCCAGCATTTCCAGTGCATGTATGTGTGTTTCATTCACTTGGTGTGGGTAAAATGCAGAGAGTAATTTAATTTAATAAAGTAATTAAAATTAAAAATTAAAAAAAAAATTGACTGACAAGTAGCTCATGTCTTTTGGTCATGTTATGGTATGTATGAAGTGATAATTATTTTCCACCAATCTAGAAAAATTTTGCTTAGCCTGCAAGGATAGTCTTATAACATAAAAAAGCCCTCTAATGCAAGAACCTCTGTATCATTAATAGAAGAAAATAAGAACAACCCCAGGTTTTTTTCCAGCACGGTAGCCAGGCTGACAGTCATAGTCCTATTCAGCCATCTATTCCCTTGACTCTCTGTGGTAATGACTTCATGAGCTTCTTTACAAATAAAATTGTACCTATTAGAGAAAAAATTCATCACCTTCATGCCACAACTGACACAGATGTATTGTCTAGTACAGTGGCTGTAGAAGCGACTAACTACTGATTTATATTGGTTACAGTATATTATAATGATGTGCAGGTGGGGAGAGCTCAGGTGACTGCAGGGCTGATGAGAAGTGGAAACAGTTGTGTGGATGGGTGGGGAGAAAAGGATGCCCGTGGACATCTGGCTGACAGCTAGATGAAGGCAGATCTGGGGAGATGAAGGGAAGAAGATGGCTTAGTAGAAGTGAGCAGAGGCTGGAGACAGGGGACTGGGGAACTGAGGAGCATATTGTGACAGTTACCAACAATCTTTTCATGGCCTTAGACAGTGGACTAATTGTTATACTTGTTCCGCTGGCTCTTAGTGCTGCATTTGACACCACTGACCACAAGATTTTATTTTAGAGACTGAAACATGTCATTACGATTAAAGGAACTGCATTAGGCTGCTTTTAGTCATATCTATTGGATAGATTCCAGTTTTTGCTAGGACCAATACTTCTCACTCTATGCTTTAGTCACCATAGCAAGTACTATATACACTTCCATGGCTATGCAGGTGACACTCAGCTGTCAAACTTCAATCATGTATGAAAGACAAAGGCCTGGATGACCTGTAAGTTTTTACTTCTGAATTCGGACTAAAGTGAAGTTGTTGTATTTGGCCCTAAACACCTCAAAAAAACAAAAACAAAAAACAAAACAAAAAAAAACATTATCTAATCATATAGTTAATTTGGATGGCATTACCTGGGCCTCTTTTTCTACTGTAAAGAACTGTGGGGTCATTTTTGACCCCTCTTTCTCCTTTCCACCCCTAAAATTCTACAAATGAATTGACTTACCTCAGTCTTACCTGTCTGCATGACAAAGCACTGCCTTAGATAGCTAACAAGCACATGTCAACAGCAGCAGTAAACTAATCACTGACTTGTAGCAATTTAGGATTAGATGTAAAAGAAAAAAAATTCACCAAAGGCCAAGATTTCTGAAGTTTTTGACCCTTCACTTCCTCATCTAAGTTTGTAATACTTGCACTTAAAGTTGGCTTCACTTTCAAATTTGAACCAAACAGCTGCGGTTTACTTGCTTTTTACTGTTGCTCCTCTTGGACTTGGTTATTTTCTCACCCTGATGCACAGCACAGGCCAGAACTTCATCAATAAATCTCATGAGAGCAATTCATTTTTTACGCTCTCCTAGTTGAATACTTTGTCACAGAGCATGTTAGGAATTGGTGTGACATCGTTGGTTTAGACCTGCTCCTAAACCTAAGAGCACAATCAATCCAGAGTTCTCCTCTGGGAATGGTTTTTAATCCAGCCAGGGAAATGGCGGCCCATGTCTGGCACTGGAAATACCAGCTCATATGTCTCAAAGCTATCACTGCATGAGACACTACATCATGACCATGAGTCAGACTCTAACTAAACCTGCATGGCCCGAAGCCACTACATGTGTCACCGCAGCGGCCTGGAAATATCACAGCGCTATACCCTTGCCACCGCTGTACTTTGGCATGACAAAGAGCCAGTGTTCTGGACGTGCACAAAATCGCAAAACGTCTGTAGCTTGTCACATCCTGGTATTACACTTCCTCTCCTCCACATCCCCTCCCTCGGCCACATTCTTCCATCCCTGTTTCTGTCAAAAGCCCATGATCAAATGCACTTGCTTAGATTTATATAGTTCCATTGTGCCTCAGCGACGTTTCCATTCCAGCCCTCCTCCACTCCCACCTCTCCTCCTGTGCTCTCTCTCCCTTCTATTTCCCTTTCAGCGTGCAGCTCTCTCGCTGTGAGTCATCAGGTGAACATATGCATTTGTTTCTACAGGACGCAGTGATATTAAGACTTCTCAGCTGTTTGAAAATGGCATTTGGCATCGAAGTAGAGCAGCGCAGCAAGCAACACTGGTTCTCTCCCAGTCATCTTTTTGATTGATTTCCCCCTTTGTGTCAGAGATTGTGTGATGAATGGTCAAGTTGAACAGCCTTAGCATCTCCCCTGTGACTATAACTGCATAAAAAATAATTTCATTTGTTGGGCTCGGCTCGAAAAGAAAAAAAAGAAACAAATCTCTAATTTGTCAACTGGCAGCATGTGAGCCAAACGTTAAATTTAATTGAGATTTCTCATTGAAAATCATTTGCCAAGATTTAATACAAACTGAGATAATGTTCTTTTTTGGTCCTTTTTTGTCAATGATTGTTATGGAGACAACAATAGCATGGAGAATGAAAATTAGATGGAGTTTATATTCAGTGGAGGGTAATGTCAATCTGCACTGCATTCTGTGAGTGTAAGCCATTTTTAAAGATAAAGCCACTCTGATCAGTGATATTAAGAAGCGCACACAGCTCTGGGAGAAAATAAGGGACATTTGTTAAATCAGCATCTCTCCATGTATGGTAGCCCTTCCATTCTGGTATCTGTTGAATTTCAACGTAGGCACACCTCATTCTACTTAATGAAGGTGATTACCTGAAACAAATCTTATTGGCTACTTGCACAATATGGCGACCGTTGACGTTTGAACTTGAGTGTGTGGGCCAGTACTTCCGGTCAAAACATTCTGTGATCTAACAGCGACAACGAGAGCGAGAGACAACAGCAATCCAGTTACATTAACAGAGAGATTATCTCGTGGCAAGAGGGTTTTGGGTTCCAGCCCTGGTTTTGTCATAGTCCGTAAATAATGTCAAGTTTTGTCTTGTGTCTGTTGTCTTATGATTTCCGCTTCTATTTTGAAATCTTATCTCCTCTGGTTTCAGGTTTCTTGCCCTTCCTTCATGTTTCCTGCCGGTCTGATCGTCTTCCCCACCCTGATTGTTTCCACCTGTTCCCCATTACCTTGTGTGTATATATTGTCTGCAACTCCCTTTGTCCTGTGCCAGTTCGTCTTGTCTTTCGTCAAGTGAACCAGCGTTATTTCTCTCGTCATTGCTCATTTAGTCAGGTCTTGTATTACTTTGCACTTTGTTTCTTTGTTCTTTTTCACTGTGCCTTTGATGCCTCACCTGTTGTGTTTTTTTTGTTTTAGTTTGTTAGTTTGTCTCTTTAAGAGTGATTTTGTTTTTCTCGTTTAGAGCAATTTTATGTTCATCTTTTGTATCTTTTGTATTAAAAGATGAAAAAAGGCAAGGAATAATAATAAATAATATTATTAAATAATATTATTTATTAGATCTTGAATTAAAGATGTATAAGCTCAGATCAATGAGGCATACAGGCCATAAAAATCAAATAGAAGTTCAAAACTTGTAATGTTCACAAGAACTAAGTTGATAAAAAAAAAGAATCTAACACACAACAAGTAGCGATAGTATATGTATTTTTACAGTTTATGATGAATCTTAATGGAACGGTCATTTTTGACCGGGAACACAAAATTGTTTAACAGGAAATGAACACAACATGAGGGTGAAGATTTCAAAGACAAAGGTTCATAAGAATAAGGCCAAGTAGTAGGCCCTGAGGACAAGAAAACTACAGATCGGCAGAGGGATAAAACGGCTCCCCACTGACTGGGATGACCGCCAGTATCATTCGAATGTCACTCCACAGCTGTAACCTATGACCTACCAAAAGAACGACAACTCGGGTGCAGCGTACATCAAGGATGATATGAAATAGGCTCCTAAGGGCAAGGCTGAAGTTGTGCAAAGCTAGAAAAAAAACGTCTTCATCAATGAGAAGCAAAGAAGAGGCAGGCTGAGATTTTCAAAAGACCGTAGCAGACTGGAGTATCAGGGCTCCAGAGTGCATCCATTTGGTTTCAAAAATCTGTCAAGTGCGACTAAATATTTTCATTGTTCACATCAATGTGCCTGACATTTAGCAGGTCTGTCTCTAAATAAGTAATAAATAAGTAATACCAGGAAAATGTGATTAAAGTATTTAAGTAAAAGTACTGTTAAATATCACATAATTAAATTTGATAGATTCAGTAGATTAGATTTGAACATTTATTGAAATGAAACCATGTGAGAAGTTTAGAGACAAAAAATCAATATTTGGTGGAGCATAACAACTCAATCTATAATGTGCTTTATAATGTCAGAAGTCAAACAGGTTGGAAAACACTGCTTTAATCTTTAACAACATGCTGTGTTTTAAAAGCTAATGATATATTCTCCATTGTGTAAAATGTTCATCTGAAAAGTAACTAGTTGTTAAAGCTGCCAAATGAATGTAGTGGAGTAGAAAATACAATATAGTACAGTAGAAGTACAAGTAGCAGAGAGGAAGTGTTAAGTAGAATAACAATAAATAAGTAAAGTTCAAGTACCACAAAATTGTACCTAAGTACAGTACTTGAGTAAATGTACTTAGTTACAGGGTAAGATGTTTAATCCTGACCCAACATTTTTGGCAGAGATAGCAGAGATGGCCTCATCTGTCTTTGAGCCAGAATCCGCAGCATACAACAAGGCCAAATTATATGCCTTTTACAAAGAATGGCTTGTCCAACTTCTGTGGCTTCGATATGATTAAATGACCAAAAAATAATACTTAAAATTTATTATTTTGGCTCCAGAAGTTGTGGTTAAAAACTTTGGGTGCTGGTGCATATAATTTACATGCTTCATGCCTCGCAGCCAGGTCCGTCCAGATCTGGATGGAGGACCACCAGATCAAGAACCTGTCATGGTCCGCCCAGTCTCCAGACCTAAACCTAATTGGGTTTCTGGAATATGATCAAGAGGAAGATGGTTCATCACAAGCCATCAAACAAAGCCGAGCTGTTGAACGTTTGTGCCAGGAGTGGCATAAAGCAATGTGAAAGGCTGGTGGGGACTGTGCCAAGATGCATGAAAGCTGTGGTTGAAATCAGGGAAATTCCACCAAATATTGAATTCTGAACTCTTCCTAAGTTAAAACATTAGTATTATGTTGTTAAAAAGTTTCTTTACAATGTTTGAGAGAAGTATTCATTTCTCATTTTTCTTTTTTGATTCGTCTAATTTCCTTCTTACTTTGAAATCCTAAGTGAACTACACTGCAAACAACCTGTGCTTCTCAGTACCTCCTTTACTTTCAAGTTGTCTGCTGAATAAAATCAAAGAACATCCTGAGAACATTTTATCCTTATTAGATAAGTACAGTTAAGACGTGGATGGTATCCAGATACTTGCTTAGATTGTGTGTAGGTCTCCTTATCATGGAGACACTTCAGAATGCATCTTAAATGTGAGTCAAGCAGGGTTAGGGTTCAAGACAGACTGTCCTGCTGTAAAAATGACTGTGGGTTGTCTGTTCAAGCAGCTTATTATGACCTATAGTTATGTTTTATTGTTAGACGACCTCCAACATCCTTGGTAATTATGACTGAAGTAAAGTAGGAAATTGTGTGGCGTAGTACATAGAGCGACAAAGTCCTCCTATGAGGAGGAGGTTGGGGTGGATGGATGCATCAACAAAACACCTGCACCTAAGTAGTCTATGACTACTCCTACACCACACATTTATTACTGTTACTATGACAACGAAGGTCCAGTAAGCCTGAAGCTGGTTTGGTCCTATGGGTCATATCCAAGGGTAGGGACAAACGGTGTGTGTGGTTGTTTAGGTTGGAGGGTTGTTTAGATTTGAGAACATTTTAACTAATACACATCCAGGATAAAATTGAATCTGAATCCTTACAAATCCCAGTTGGTTCTAGCTTTCAATATCTGCAAGTAGTTTAGGTTAAAAATAACAGCAACTCACAGATCTGTTGTCACCTTTTCATTTCACCTTTTCGAAAGGACAGAAACACTGCAGTTTTTAGTGGCAGCCTTATTAATGTTCACAGTTTGTCGCTGCAAACTGAAAAGATGAATGGCATTAATTATGAAATGCTGATTAAATCCATCTGACATGAAATGAGCCTAGTGCGCTTATTTTTACTCCTTATTTTCCTCGAGCTAGTTTACCTTTATTTAAAGGCACTGATTGCATCAATAACTGCATCAGGGCTATGAGCCCATCTCTTGTTGACACGTTTTTCAGTGAATTCAGTACAGTCAGTGTTAGAGGCTGAGGCCAATTTCATTCAATTAAATTGTTTTCATAATCAAAAAAGTTTCTTGGAAAGGCTGAAATCATACTTGTTTTTAGCAAATCCCACAGAGTAATGAACAGTGTTAAACAAATGTTTATGTTCATGTGACAAGGCCCTTGATCCATTCATTATTGCGACCTTTAAAACTAGTTCAGGTTGTCTGACGTAACCAAATCAAGTCTGGGAAATCAGGGATGAACTTGTGTTCACATCTCACTACGCATGTGGTGAAGCTGAGTGTGAACAGGGCTTAACACTGTCAGCTCCCTCTCTCACAAACACACACACCCACACACACACACACACACACTATCAAAAACCACCTGAACATCTGCTAATAAATTGTGGTCAGACGCATTAATCAACCTTTGATTCTCAGGGGCTCACCACAGCAGCCTTATATAATGGATGCATAATGGATGCAAATTGCCTCCATTGTACAATGATGGCGAGAGCTAGCTTTGTGCTCCCAGACACAGATTTAAGCCCAGTAATTATCAGCGCAATTTACACATGAACATGGAACAAAATAGTGTTTTGTACCCAAATCTGGAATAAAAGAAGAAATTTCAAATGTGGAAAGACTTTCAAGGAGTCAGCTGGAATTCCTTTTTTGTCTTTGAGTGACTTCTGAACAAGCATCAAAGTAATGCTGTGATTGAGGGCGAAATGACAATACAGTGTGTGACTTGAAGAGCAATAGCATTTAAGTGATTCAACTTTAGTGGAAAGATCTCATGCTTTGGCTGATGCAATTTCTTTTCATTTGCAGGGGGCTTTTGAACAGGATGCCTAGAAGCAATGAAATACTGTCTCTGAAAAACAAAATTGAAATAACATTTTTGTGACTCAGTGCCAAATGAAAGATCTCCAAACCTGGCCACATGGAATTTAAACACTTGCGATTTTTCTCCTCTGCAGAAAATCTGTGTGACACCAATCATGATTCAAGCCTAATGTGCGAAGAAGGAGGAAGCTGTTTGAATGTTGATCAAACACGACTGTACTGTATGACTTGCGAGGCTGAAAAGAAATATATTCACCAGCCTCAATCTGTGCCAAGAAAGGGGCTCTTCTCATTACTGCTCCCTGTGATGGGTGTGAGTTTCCTTCCATGGCAGTGAGCTGCCATCTTAAGCTGTCATAGCCCAAAAGATATGGGACAAAACTTACCCTTTAATCAGGAATCATCACGTCCCCTTTAATCAACTCAACTGTCCACGCCATGCTACTCTCTTTGCTGTCTATACACCATGTACACATGAGGATTACCTCTGCTGCTGTGTATCAGAAGTCTTCCTCATTAAAAATAACATCCTGGACACTGAACAGAGTTGGGTATTTTAAAAACATACAATATTCAAAGGAGGTTTTGGACTGTGATAAGTTCATTCAAATTTGGATGAGGTACGCAATGCCTGTGCTAGACTTGCAATGAAAAACATCACAATATGACCTCCTAAATGTGATGAAGTGGCACAGGAATAATACTTCTAGGTTTTTTTTTTGCCACTGCTTTGATTGTAAACTAATCAAATTTGAAAGAACAAGCTACAGGAAAAAAAAGACAAATTACTCACTATGAATACCCTCTGAAGTACATTTTGTCCCTTCAAAATGTCACTGAAAATCTTTTTCACCATGGTAACACCCCGCAGTGCATTAGGATGTGTTTGTCTGGGTGTATATATGTTTGTGTGTCTAGAGAGGATGGTTTTCTGCTCAAAGATCTTTGTGAAAGCTCATGATAATTGGGTGTATAAAAAGAGTCATTTTCCATTGGCTCCCGTCCTTATGTTGGAGTCTTTGCTTTATGAGCACAGTTGAGGTTTTCTTATTTACCTCCTTTTTATTTAAATTTTTTGGGCTACATGGTCAGAGTAAATAATCTTCAAAGTGATGTTCTCCTTGACCACCGTCTAATACTGCTGTCTGTGGTCATGTGGGTAGCGACTGGTTGCACAGAGACACTGTGGATATCTTGTGTTAAATTCAGCTATTTGTCGAGACCCTGCAGCTGCCGCAGATGATTACATCTCACCAGTTGCTGACCTTTTGCCAAAGATCAGGTTAAATCTCCATAACCACAGCAAGACCCTAATCTGCAATCCCACCTTCAAAAAGACCCTCTCCAGTCCTACAAGCATTTAAATGGTAATTAATACTTAAGCCGCCAATTGTAACGGTAACCCACAAAGAGGAGAACCTGCTCTGTGCCCCACTATTTTCCTCCGAAGACGAAATAACCGTCCACCCTAAGGCTGACAGACAGGCTACTTTCAGGCCCCATGAATAACAACTAGCCATGGAAAACGCTGTGGCCCCACTCAAGTAGGTGTCAGGAAGTCAAGTGGGTTTTGTGTTATCTCTTCGTACTTTCAGCTGCCTATTAGCATAGCTATTCAGACGGCACGGCCCATGGCCCACAATGGGAATAGAAAGAGGAAGCCAATCTCTCTCTCTCTCTCTTACTTCCCTCTTTGTCTTTCACTCTGGAGTCTTTCTCTCCTCTCGCTCCCTCACTCCTAACTAATCCGCTAAGTCCCATGGGGGGCTAGAAGTCGTTGAGTTCTGAAGTGGCTTTTTGTCTTTTAGTTTTGTGTTGGGAAGTGGGAAGTCCACCTGCTCCGAAGAATTTCAAAAAGGTTGTGCGAGTGGATTGAGTGAGTGTATGTGTATGTGTGTGTGTGTGTGTGGTTAAAAGGGGGGGTGTGTGTGCCTGTATCTCTGAGCTATGCTGGGAAAGTTGAGCCGCTGAAATATTCTGTGAAGTAGGCGAAGGTAACTTTATAATGTCTATGAGAATGAAAGCAGAAATGTCAGTTCTGTGTTCTTAAACTCAACTCACCACCTGTTTATACCGACCCTGAATTTCTTTATTGCACAGAAGAATAGTAGTTTACCATTTATGACAGGTCAAAAGAAGACAGAAGCAAAATGAATTACTTTTGAAAGACAGATGAAGTTTCTTTGAGCAGGCAGATTATGCTGTTGCAGAGGGATGCATCTGCAAATGTATTTTAATTCCATTTAAATTTAGGCAATTATATTTGCCTTTATATAGCAGGTGCCTTTTCAGAAGCTTTGTAATATTACAAGCCTAACAGCACTATGTACTCTGTGTTCATGCTTTCTTTCAGGTTTGATAGGGTTTATTTTCATCACAGCTAAATTAAAGAGGCACTGATTTTGCAGCTGTTTGAAAATGACTAAAAAAACACATTACAACAAAGGAATCAAGGAGTATAGAGTTTGGAGGTTATTATAAAATGTTGCATAAGTGAGAGAGATCTGTGAAATCTGATAAATTGCCTCAAGTGATGTCACTTAAGTCAGCCTTGCTTTGGTTTGAAGACTCCAGGTTTGAAATTGAAAACAATCTACAGGTGTTGAGCAGAGCCTGACTGATTTTATCAGCAAATATCAACCCATAGCTAATATATCTGTATTGACGTATATCCAATATATATATATTTTTTTACAGAACATAATGCAGAAAAAGATGCTTGGGGTCATTTAGAAATGGTGTCGACACATAGTCTGTCGAGCAGAGAGCTCGTTGTTCTCAATGCTCCAGCACCGTCTGCAGCACGTGTAGCAGAAAACGCATTACACCTGAGCAGGTGGTGGTGTGGAGTCAGGTGATGTCTTCATGGTAAGCCGCTAACTAGTGTGTGAAATACATTGCGGGATAGTTAATAAACAAATGACCCCATCATTTTCCCTTTTCAGCATAACTCTAACATATCAGCTTATGTATTGATTTTAGAACTTTCAACTCCCTTAAATCGGTATTAATGGCTCTAGTGTGGAGTTAGAGAGAGGAGGGCTTACAAGGCCTCTGAAAATATCCAACTACACACACTCAGCCATTTTATTTTTGGCTGTATCTATTGAGCCTGTTGCCACAGTAAATGTCCATGTCATCATTAGCTACACTACTGTTCCCCTCCAGCTTCGGCCATTCCACCTACCAGCCCTCTACCATCCTCCTGTACAATGTGCGTTTCACTGTTGCAATATCATATTGATCCTCTCCCCTCACTTTCCTCTCTGCCTCTGATGGCTTCTCAATAAGTGCATAGATCTATGATTGATTTTACCATTGGATGTCTCCTTACAGTCATTATGAGAGAATTTGCAGGGGCCATAATAGGATGTGATGGCTGTGAGTGTTCACAAATCACTTTCCCATTGAACCAAAGCTGGATTCAGCAGACTTCTGTTGAGATTTTGTACCAGAGAGCACCACTCTAAGCACATTCCGTTATGCTGTGCACCAATACATAGTCTTTATGGTCATAATGCTTTGTTTTTGTATCTCTAACTTTGTGAGAAAATGCCGTAAACGGTATGTCCTCTACACTGAAAATTCACTCCAGCTGTACCCCCACCCCTGCCCTCTCTGTCTATTCTTGTGGCCTCTTATTCTTTCTTCTAAATCCTCTATTCCGCACCATTCCTTCTCCCTCCCTCTGTCCCTCACTAGCCGACGCCATGACCTTTTTAGCGGCTGCTTAAACAGATTAGCTGTTATTAAGAGCTATGCACCGCTGATGACTCTTTCATGAGGTAGGGCCCTGGTCCCAGGGGGAAAGAAGATTGGAGGGAAAAGAGGGGAGGGGCTGGATGCAGAGAGGAGGGGAAGAAATGGGAAGTTACAGGCGAACAGGTAGGAATGTAGATCAGGGAAGAGCAAGTTGATTCTGTGGAAAGAGAAGGAGACCAATAATGCAGTTACTGGGAAAGTGGTACATGGACGGGACTTAAAATCACAGATAACTGACAGATGGAGGAATGGGAAAAAAACTGAGAAATAGAGGTCAAACAAAATAGAAGTAGATGAGGAGGGTCATACAGTGCCTTGCAAAAGTATTCATACTCCTTGAACTTTTCCACATTTTGTCACATTACAACCACAAACCTCAATGTATTTTATTGGGGTTTTATGTGATAGACCAACACAAAGTAGTGCGTAATTGTGAAGTGGAAGGAAAACGATACTTTGTGTTCAAGATTTTTTACAAATAAAAATCTGTGGCATGCAAATGTATTCAGCTCCCCCTGAGTCAATACTTACTCGTACGTACTCGAACCACCTTTTCCTGCAATTACAGCTTCAAGTCTTTTTGGGTATGTCTCTTCTTTGCAAAATAGCTCCAGTTCAGCCAAACTGAATGGAGAGCGTCTGTGAACATCAATTTTCAAGTCTTGCCACAGATTCTCAATAGGATTTTGGTCTGGACTTTGACTGGGCCTTTCTAACACATGAATATGGTTTGATCTAAACCATTCCATTGTAGCTCTGGCTGTATGTTAAGGGTCGTTGTCCTGCTGGAACCTCCGCCCAAGTCTCAAGTCTTTTGCAGACTCCAGCAGGTTTTCTTCCAGGATTGCCCTGTATTTGGCTCCATCCATCTTCCCATCAACTCTCACCACCTTCCCTGTCCCTGCTAAAGAAAAGCATCCCCACAGCATGATTGGTGCAACCACCATGTTTCACGGTGGGGATGGTGTGTTCAGGTTGATGTGCAGTTTTAGGTTTCTGCCACACATAGCGCTTTGCATGTAGGCCAAAAAGTTAAATTTTGATCTCATCTGACCACAGCACCTTCTTCCACATGTTTCCTGTGTCCTCTACATGGCTTGTGGCAAACTGCAAACAAGGATTCTTATTGCTTTCTTTCAACTATGGCTTTCTTCTTGCCACTCCTCCATAAAACCCAGATTTGTGGAGTGCACGGATAATTGTTGTCCTGTGGACAGATTCTCACACCTGAGCTGTGGATGTCTGCAGCTCCTCCAGAGTTGGGCCTCTTGCCTTCTTCTCTGATTGGTGCTCTCCTTGCCTGGCTGGGCTGTTAGTTTATGCGGACGTCCTTGTCTTGGTAGGTTTGCAGTTGTACCATATGCTTTCCATTTTCGAATGATGGATTGAACAGTGCTCCGTGAGATGTTCAAAGCTTGGGATATGCTTTTATAACCTAACCCTGCTTTAAACTTCTCCACAACTTTATCCCTGACCTGTCTGGTGCGTTCCTTAGTCTTCATGATGCTGTTCATTCACTAATGTTCTCTAACAAACCTCTGAGGCCTTCACAGAACAGCTGTATTTATACTGAGATTGAAGTACACACAGGTGGACTCTATTTACTAATTAGGTGACTTCTGAAGGCAGTTGGTTGCATTGGATTTTATTTAGGGGTATCAGAGTAAAGGGAGCTGAATACATATGCATGCCACACTTTTCAGATTTTTATTTGTAAAAAATCTTGAACACAAAGTTTCATTTTTCTTCCACTTGACAATTATACAACACTTTGTGTTGGGCTATCACATAAAATCCCAATAAATATAACCTGCTTCAGTTGCAGCCAGTGGATATTGTAATGCAATACAACAAATATATCAAAAGCAAAATGTAAATTATAAAACATTAAATGTAAAATGTTCATTTATTAGGGTGTTCAGTGTCAACATTTTGTGACATGGTGGATACATTAGAGTTTTTTCACCTTTACAGAAACATTAATCCAGGTGGCATTATGTTTCTTACAAAATGTGTCTAAGGTTGGAGATTAATAGTTTGATATGTTGATGACAGTGTTCTCTAGATGGTAAGATTCATATAAGATCCTTTTGTATGTTGTGTACAAACCCATCTCTTGAGATGAGGAAGTCAGTCTTTAAATGTTGCATCAGGATAATGGATATAATTTTGCCGCAGATTTGACTCAGAATAGAAACCTTTATGAGCCAAGCTACTTCCGTGAAAATAGCTGGGAATTGTTTCTAGCGTACATAATGGACCTGCTCTCCATGGTGAGGACAAGATAACAGCTATGTGGCATGTTCTAGTAAACAGTTTCCCACCACCGTGCATTATATGCAACTGCATTCCGCATGTCAAATGTCACATAAGCTCTGCATCACATGGAATATTTCCATTATGGGAGGCTATGGATGAAAGCCAGAAAGCCAGCATAGAAAGTTAAATACACACAGTCAGAAAGTATTTACTAAGTACATATTTGATCCCTTGGGTTAATGAAGCAAGAGCAAAAATACTGTTCATATAATGAAAAAGAAAGAAGGTAAAATGTCCCTGAGAGGATCAGTACAAAATTAACTCCAATTCTTGTTTTTTTTTTCTACTTTTCCCCCCAAACTCTCATTTCACTCTCTGAAACTTCCCGTGATAGGTCAATTGCTGTGTGCATGGGCCAAATTATCAAACACATTCTCATTTCTCACCTTCATTGAACTCCTCCCACCACTAGAAACACACACACACACACACACACACACACACACACACACACACACACACACACACACACACACACACACACACACACACACTTTTCTCCCTATAAATTGTTCTAAAAGAACAGTTCCATTCAATTCACAGGTTTTATTGATCCTGAAAAGTAATTAGTAAGAGTTATTATAAACAGAAAATGATCTGTGTTAGTTGTTGGATGCTTCTTGGTGTTATCCAGTGACTCATGCATACAGCGTCGCATTTAAAACTCATTTTTTATTCCAAGCTCCTGACAACTGATTGTAATAACCATAAAAATGGCTGCTCATGGTTCCTCAATTTGCTTTTTCCCCTTTCCTCTTTTTCTCCTGACCCAGCACCATTCATTATTCTGATGCAACAAAAATGGAAAAAGAGGAACTCAAGGTCACATTTCATCAATTGCTGTTGTGTGCCAAAGCATATTTCTTCCTTAAAACACCTTGACATTTCTGTTATAGAGCATTTTTCCCCTCTCCTGCAGTCAATCCATCTGTGTGTGTGTGTATGTCGGTGTTTGTATGTGTCTGTGTGCGTGCACAAAGGATGTAAAGTGTGTGTATTTGCGCCTGTGCACCTGCCTGATACCTTTTGTGCGTGAGTGTGATGTACAATCTAGTAAATTGAAGCAGCATGTGGATTGGGCTATCGATGGATCAATAAATTGATATACAGTGTTGGTTATGAGCTTTGTCAGGAGGTGTATGTCATGGTTTTATGGACTGCGTTTATAGTATTTTTGTCTCCGTCCAACATATCTCTTCCCACTGGATGCAATTAACATTTACTGACATTCTAATGAACACTTTTCTATAATCCTCTGTGATTTCCTAATCAGTGAGGCTTACCACAAACAATAATAAGATTTCCCAAAAGTTAAGAGTCCCTCAACTGACTAAAGCCCTGAAATGTCAGGTATATGATTTGACAGTTTACCGGTAAACACTGTAATTATCTCCAAAGATTTGAAAAAAATAAAAAATAAAGTCTCTGCATTTTTTCCTGTCGCAAACATCATCATGTCACATTCTGAGGTGGGTAATGTCAAAACTGTGATACCTGTCAACCAAAAAATAAATATTAAAAAATAGCGTGCATGGGAATAAAAACAAAAACTATATAAAGTGCTCTAACTTGTTCCAGTGGTGCTTTTAATTATCTCAGTACAGAGGGCCCGGGCACAGATTAGAATCAGTCTGTAACCATGGGCGACAGCAAATCAGAAAGAAGCACTGGTCATTGATGTGACAGGCCTCCTGCCAGAGGGGGCAATGCGGCCAGATTTACCCCCTCACTCTGACAACTGTAAAAGGTATCACACATATTGTTATAATGAGGACCAGACTGGCAGTCCTCTGTGCCCTTCACTCTGTGCTGGGAGAGGAGGTAGGAATGAAGGCTCATGAGAGGAGAGAGGGGGAAATAGATAGGTACTACTCTGGTAGTACAGAGGGGGTGAATAGAGGCTGAGGGTGAAATATGATCATAGATGAAAGACCTGAAAAGTGCAAGAAACACTAAAGGCTGGAAAAGCGAGAGTTCACTTAAACTGTTTGTGGAGTGGAAGATCTGCTTAGCTTAGCATAAAGATTTGTGATGGAGGAAACGGCTTTCCTGGCTTGTTTTTCCTCTTCAGTTATTAAACGAATGAGATGTAATATGTTAACTGATTTAGTGATAGTGACTGTTTCACTGTTTCATAAAGCTTCTGTTTGTGGTTTTTGTGCTTAGCTAAACTAAGCTGCTGCTGGCTGTAGCTTCCTATTTAAGGGACACACATAGGAGTGGTATCAGGTTTCTCAGCTATCTCTTTTCCAGAAAGCAAATAAGTGTATTTCCCTAAATGTCAAACATTTCCTTTCACATGCAATAGTCAAAGTGGTTTGACCAGTTAAGGTACTGTTCACCGTCTTTAAAATTAATTCTTGTTTGCTTAGATGAAGCTGATTTCATCTAGTTTCAGACGTAGGATTTCAGACGTAGCCTGTAAATAAAAACAGATCAAATCTAGTAAAGAAGTGCTAACTAAGGGTAAAGTTTCCTGTAACAGCCCAGTTGGGGTTGGGTCTAAGAGGCAGGTTAATGGTTTAGATGAAGAAATTGTTAAAGTTAGTTGGTGAACGTTGATGGAGAAGAATGGTGTAAATATGTATCAGGTTTTATCGCTGTTTCTTGCTCCTGTGTTTGAAGATATATTAGTGCTGGTTGAGGGCAGAAGCTCATGAATTATGTCTCTAATAGTTGGAATTTTATCAATGAAGCTCATGAAATTGTTACTGCTGAGAGCTGTAGGAATACATGACTCTGTCAGCCTGGCTACCGTGCTGAAAACAAACCTGGGGTTGTTTTTATTTTCCTTCTGTTAATGAAGAGTAACATGCTGTTCTGGTATTACCGAAGGCCTTTGCTGTATGTTTTAAGACTATCTGGCCAGGCTAAGCGGGCCTCCTCCAGTTTGGTGGAACCTCATATCCTTTCAGGTTTAGCACTGTCAACAAGATGATCAATTTAGTAGGGACTAAAGTTAGGACAGGAGTCCTCTGTTATGTTGAGGCATGGCAAGGAATTAAGTGCTGATAGAATCACTTCCTTAAATTTAGCTGCAGCACAGATAGGCTTCTAGTGAAGACATTTTTGCCTAATGGTGTGTAGTCCTGTAATAGGAATTTAAAAGTAATTAAATAGTGGTCTGATAAAAGAAGATTCTTTGGAAAAGTTATTAAATGTTCAAGTTTGATGCCATATGTCAGAACAAGGTTGAGGGTGTGGTTAAAACAGCAAGTGGGTTCATTTATGATCTGAGGGAAGCCAGTTGAGTCTAATAATTAGATAAATGCAGTGCTAAGGCTACCATTATCAACGTCCACATGAATATTAAATTCACCCACTACAATTACTAGGGATAAAATGATTAAAAACTGGGAATTCAGATAAAAATTCAGAGTAGGCTATGGTAAACATGAAGCCAAAGAGGTAAAAACGTTCATGAGCCAGCTAGCTTAGCTTAGCACAGAGATTGCAAATGGGGGTAATCAGTTAGTGGGGCTTGTTTTTACACTTCAGGATTTATAAAGATTAAACAAATGCACCATAAATAATTAATTGTGGAGTTTTCCAGGTACTGGTAGTCTTATATTGTTGGACAGATTCAGCGAGTGTGTGGTGTAAGTTAAGCCAACCCTCAGCTGCCTGTATCATCATATTTACCACACAGATAAGAGAGTGGTCTCAGTCTTCTCCTCTTCCTTGTAGCAGGCAAGAAATAAGCCTGTTTTATACAATGTCAATCATGTTTTGAAACATGAAGCTTTACATCAATCCAAAGCATACACTCTGTCAGTATCTGCTGAAATTGGAGACATAAACACAAGCAGCCTACTGTTAACAAGTTCTACTGTTAAGTTGTAATGTAGAACGCTGTTTTGAATAACAATAAGCAATTTAGTATGCATTTGTGTCTCCACAGCCTAAATTGGCTCAAGAAGAGAATCAGCAGGAACACAAAACTAAAACAAAACATCAACAAATGAGCCCCACAGCTAAGACCCTGTAAAACTAATGAATGCATTGCATGTCCAAAATGCATGTCCCGAGCAGATTGCTCAGCTAGCAGTAACCACAAATATTTTAGTCAAGGTAGAATTCAGCGGTGACACACTGTAGCTCCCAAATTGCACAGTATGTACAGCCAAACAGCTTACAGCCAGTTTTAGATATCATTAATGTCAATAGCTGGCAATCTCAGGAGCGTGATAATGAGCCATGAACAAAAAGCCCGTCTCACCAAAGTAATGTTGGAGGAGAACCTTGGAGGCAGTGCACGAATACTGTAAATATACAGTCATTTTAAATTAAGGAAAACAAACAAAAACATTGCTCCTTGGCTGATGTCCAATGTGTCTGAGCACCTGTTGATGGGAAAAGAAACTGTGTTCTTTTCTTTTCCTTTGTCTTGATTTTCTGTTGAGCATTTTCATTTATGTTACAGGTTCTGTTCGGACCACGCTCAAATGCTTTCAGGTTTTCAGCTGAGATAAAACGTGTTAGTATAATGTTGACTAATCAGCATTTATTTTGCATTAACAACAGGCTCATTGTAAATTTCAGGTACACCCTGCTCTATTCATTCAGCATTATTCAAACTGCTCTCGGCAGAAAACCTCTCCTAGCTCAAGTCCTGTTTCAACACACTGTTAGAAAAGTGCCTGCTTTAAGGATTTGGGTGAACAAGATACAGAGAGAGAGAGAGAGAGAGGAAGTTTCTTTTGATGCTGCTGCATTAGATAACTAATTAAAATTTAATTTATCCTACTGTGTTGTTTGGCTAAACAACGAACACACAAATACCATCAGTAGCTGACTGCATTGCATTCTGTAGTACGTTTTTGTCTCACGTGTTAAGCCTGTGTGATGTGTTTGAGAAAACGCTGATACCAAAAGGTTTGGAATGGGCATCAAAAAGCAGAAAATACTGTGTGACGATTAACAACAGTCAAACATGGATATCCCCAAAAAAGAGTAACACGAATGTATTTCTTGCTCTAAAGGGGTCCCTTGGAGTTGTTTTGTAAAAATCCAAATGCAGGTTTACAGTCAGTGTTTCTCACCAAAGCTCATTTATGTGTGCATTTATGTGTGCACATCTAACAAATGATAAATAATGAATGCATTTCCTTCCTCATAAAACACTTGAAAAGCTGATTTTCTTAAAAGTTTGAAACTGTGTACATATACACACTCTTGCAAGCCAGTCTTCTTTCCAGCATTTTCCAGCACATTGCTGAATATCTTGTCGTATTTCCACCACCTATTGTTGGAATAGTGTGAAACCACTGGCTCACATTTCAGAATGAGCTTTGTAGGTGGGACTGAGAATGAAAATGTCATCTTTCTGTGCCAGAGACAGAAAAATTGTGACAGGATAATTTCCCCAAAAAATGCCACCAAGTGTTGTTGAGATCAGCACATCTGCACTCGTTGTTAGTGTGTAAGTTGACTTATAGAAATAAGTCTTAAATTGACATATTTCTTCATTAAATTGGGAAACTGCTTCTAACCAGCACTCCCTGCTGAAAATGATGAGGATAAAGAGGGTTACATTATCATTCACGTTGGTTAGGGCAAAATAACCCATCTTCCCAGGGAGAAATGGCTAACACCAACACAATGTCAGACTGAATGAACCAAAAAAAAGAAATGGGAAATTCAGTCCGATTTCCATTCTAAATCAAGTACACGTCATTCACAAATTACACCTTTACAGGTGTGTAATAAAAAACGATTATATGTTTTGCAGAGAGATGAAATGTGACGCATGTGTTCAATCGGCTAAAAGACAAATGGCCAACGTTGAAATAATTTACATTCCTATTTGTTATATCTAGTTTTTATGTCTTTGTGCTACAAATCTATTTATTGTCCTGTGTGCTTCTCAGACAGAACACAGGTCAATTGGAGTGTTCTTCTCTAAAAGCAATTTAGATGTTTCATGCCATGCAGTAAACCATCTGAGAAGTGAGCTCACAAACTCTCGGTCTCAAGGCAGATAATCAAACCACAAGGTCAGAGAGCTGGTTTCATACTTGACACCATAAGTGTTTGTCAATGGCCCTTCATTTGTACACAGATGGAAACAGACAGAGATTCGCTGTTAACTGCCACTTTTCAGGTCATGCAGTTCACTTGATAGGTTAAGCTAACACTTCTTCCTCCTCTCTTGCCTCATTATTGCCTCATCTTTCCTTACCATTCTGTGCCTGTTTTATGTTTAAAACATCACCCTTTTCCTCGTCTGCTCCCCTCGCTCTCGTCTCACACTCTCGGTTTTCACAGAGGGGCTCGTTTTGCTCTCTCAGTAGCGGGTAGACTTTGATGTGGGCTGACAATGTGACTTGTGCCTCTGCTAAATTTAATCATATTAGCTAGTTAACCGTGCCACCACCGTGTGACCCACTGACAAAAAGCAAGCTTCCTCTGCTCTCTCTCTGTCTCTTGCTCTCTCTCTCTTTTTGTCTATGATAATCTAGCCTTGGGACTGAGGGGGAGCAGAGAGCAGAGTGCTCTGGGGAGATACAGTCCATGAGAATGTGTGTAAGTCTGTGTGTGTGTGTGTGTGTTTGCAAAAGACAGAAAAGAGAAAGAATAAAAGTGGTACTGCAGTTGCAGATTTTCATATACAATTACAAAGATGATCACTGTTTCTTTAAATGTCTCACCTTTAAACTTAAATGTTCCCAGCATAATAAATTTTGTGGTATTTATGACTTATTTTATAGAAGATGAATGACTCAAATATCTTATTTCTCTAATAGGGGTCATCAGACAGGGGCATTGGTAGGTGGCCCAGTATGTGACAGGGGCCTGGATGGCTACAGATGCCACTCTGGCACAGACTGCCTCCTCCTTACAATTCCACAAGGGAGAGAAAAAGACCTGCATGAAAAGTTGACACTTGTGTGTGTGTGTGTGTTGGGTGTGTGTATCTGTGAGTTTGCCTGTATATGTCAAAGTGAATGTAGGAGAAAGGACAAGATAGCTCTTGATTACAGCTGATAGGTTTATTTGAGGAAGGTCAGGAAGATTTGGGAGAAGAGCAAGACATGAGTAGCTGATGGGGATGATAGGAGAATGATGGTGCGGTTTACAAGACACACACACACATATCTGCACACACACACATCTGCACACACACACATCTGCACACACACACATCTACACACACACACACACACACACACACACACACAGAAACGGAGACTGAGACAAAGACAGATGGTTGTAAGCATGAAAAAAAAATCTGTATTATATGAAGCACAAAGTGAATTGCAACCAAACAGAAATGAAGAGTGAGTATTTCAGCGCTTTCTTTCTTTGCATTGGCATTGTCCTTCCATGGGTCTTAGAGATTGGACATGCCCACCAGTGCTGAGTTGTCAGAAAGAGTCTGTCTGACAGCGGCGAACGCCCCCCACGGCTCACCACAAGTGTCAATCTGGAGATGCTGTATGTCAGAGGGAGCGAATGATAGAATTGAAGGTCAAAAAACAGGCAAATGAATGATAGTTTTGTGAACAGATGGAATAGATAACAAGATTATTACTGAGCATCAGACAACTTTCGCTACAAGTGAGAGGGTTTTTTTTTCCCAATGTGGCAGATGTCTCATTATTCGATTTTTGTCTTTATTTTGTTATTTTGTTATACAGATAAGAGATATCTGGCTGAAACTTTTCTCTCATTTTACATTCAGAGGATATCCATGAGCAAGCTGGTTAGACAGGTAACCAGGAACAAGCTCGGATGGCAGTCTGTATTTGATTATTACCGTTGTTTGCCCTGAGGCATTCTGTGTTTGATTACTCGTGCCTTGGAGGTTGATCTTTGCCTGATTACTCTAGCTGTTTGGTTTTTCTGTAATCGCAGCCTTGCATAAAGCCCCTGTTTTTGATTTTGGCAAGGGTTTGTCACGCGGCCTTATCTATATGTAAACATCTCTGTTTGGAGGTTTTCCCCCCGAGTGGAGCCGTGGTGGTGGTGGGGGGGTTTGTGGTGTGTGATTATTGATAGGTCGGAGGCTTGTCCGGGTGTGATTGCTTTTGCCTGGCAGCCTAGCGTTCGGAATAATTTGTGCCCTCTAGAAGCGGTGTTTATTTTTTGTCAACATTCCAATTACATCAGACCAATCAGTGTGGTCACAGCCCAGTCGTCTCATCTCCACATATCAGCTGTGTCAACATCCGCTATCATCTCTGGCTGTCACACTGATTGTAACTCTATCAGTCAATCTTTGAGTCGTTAATTACATTTGGATCCTACTGTGAGAAAATAATAAGCAGCCCAACTCTTGTCCACACTTCATTTTTTTTGATTAAACTATCCTCACAGTGTATTGTTTAAATCCTATAATCCATGTCACAAATTGGCAAGGAAGTCCATCATCCATATATTTCCAGTGTGCCTGTCATTATTGCAGCTGAATCATGACAAATTTAGAACAGCCCTTTCATGCCAAATCGTTTTTTTTCGGATTACTTTTAGTAAGAGTTCTCCCTCAACAGTAATGACCCAATTTTCTCTGACCATTTCTTTCGTGTGCCAGGTTGATAGGTAATCGTTTTTGATTGACTCAATTAGTTCCAGTGTGCCCGGTGAATTCAGCTGATTATATTGCTTCTGTCAGACAAAACCCTTAACATATTCTTCCTTGTCGTTCAGAAAGCAAATGGAAAAAAAAAATGTTTTTGGCCTGACAACCATGCGTTTTCTAATTTTATCATAGGTCTCAGTGGTTCTTTGGTCTGTTTTATTATGAGTTATAGGTCTTGCTACACTTAAAATAAAAACCCTAACCCTAAAAAAAAAATCCCGAAAATCATTAAAAGCACCCTCACTTTTTCATCATCTAAATGCATTTCTTCATAAATGACAGCGCTACTCAGAGACATAGCATTAAGGTGGAATTTCAGGATTAGGCAGGATCGACATAATCCTACCAGAAGAGGGGAAAGACCAAAACACAGGTTAAACATTAAGAAGTAGGAGTGGGATAAGAGCAGAGAAAAGCTCCAAACAGAGGGAAAGCAAAGAAAAACATTATCTCTTAATATAACAAGCGAGGTCGGGATAAAAACGGGTTGGTGTGGAAGGACAGAGAAAAACAGTAGGTATTGTTTTAATCCTGTCAGTGGGAACCTTCTAATCCCTTGTTGTGAACATCACAGAAACACGTTGGTGTTTTTGTCTTTTGTTCCTGGGGCTAATCCCCGGCTTGCTAGCCCTCACGTCTGGGGTGGTACGTCGATGTCATGGTGCAGCCTGTGTATTACACAAACCACAGGACATATACACAAATACGTGACCTAATATGCCAAAAAGGTCACCCACAGAAAAACCCAATGACAATAGCTGTAGTTTCTATTAAAATATCCATAAAATCCATAAATGGTAGTTTGTTATCAATTTACCTTCTCTGTAAATATTTTCAAGTATGATGAAGTGTGTGTAAGTTTGGGAACTTGGAGGTATGGTTTTGTATTGAATGTGACACAAATAAAATGTTACAACACATGCACAATGTCGTCCTGTTATAACAGAGTAACACACAAGATGCTGAGTAAAACTTTTCACCCATTACATTTGGCTCAAAGCTGATTTGAGGGTTAAGATAAGAGGATAAAGTGCATTTCGAATAGAAAAGATCTTTTCATTTTTAAAATGTAGAATGTCAACAGGGAAGGTAAAAACTTGAATTGCCCATATTATGGCTTCAGTTCAGTTGAGATGACTGTGTGATTAAATGGTCTTAGACCATGGTCACAGAAAATACTTGTTTCTGATTAGCCAGTGTAAGTTTTATAACAGCACAACCTCTTGAACACAGTTGTGGTATACAGTAAGCACAATAAAACCTGGAGTCGTGCTATAGAAAATAAAGTCAGTAAAGAAAACACCACTGCTTTTAGTGTTGTGGTGTCTTGCATCCTACTATTTTTGTCAATGAAGACTTCTTTTTTTCAAAGAGGATTTTATATTCAAAAAATAGACAACTTGCCTTTTATTCTTTTAATTTTGCAAGTGTGTGCATGTGTGAACCACCACAGAGGTGGTTTTGAGTAGTTTAGCGGGTGTTTATGTGTCTGTCTGCTTGTGGACAGATTGTCACCGTGATAGCGTCACAACAAAACTTTATAGGTCTGTAGTTAAGATCAAAATGAAGGCAAATGAAGGATGTTTAATAATGTAGTAATGACCAATGAGTACGGTAACTGTTACATACGATTCAATGTCCCTCAATGTCCAAGCGTCGCATGTCACAGTGACTGTCTCTGCTGAGCTGAGGAGAGTTCAGCACCCTCACTTTAACTTCTGTGCACAACTTGAGCAGAGTAATGTAAGTGATGTGTTGTTGGGAGGGTATGGTGTATCCTGGCTCCAATGTCTCTATCATATTATGAAAGCGTCATTATCCACAACAATAAGAGGGCGCAGGTGCACGAGTTGAGGACAGTGGTAACTTTGATGTATGAACTTGTTCCAGAGGTGGTTGAGAGTCATCTACTCGTTTCATGTTAGCTGTTAGCCGTACATCTGTATGGTGTCTTGTCATGTGTTCTCCCAGATTCGTTGTATTGCCTGAGTATTTGACTATGACTTTGCATAGCTTGCAAATGCTGGCTAGCGTGGTGGGCCTGAGGCATGTACTCTCGCAAGATCTCTTTGTCTAGAAAGAGGATCATATCATAACTGATATATCAAATATCAGTTAAATTAAATTCAATTCAGATATTGTGCCTTGAAGTATTGCGATATTTTAGTATATCTATATTTTCTTACACCCCTCTTACACCCCTGGCTGGTGTGATCCCATCACAAGACTCTCTATAGTTTATTTTTCACTACGACCAAACACGTAACATAAACTAGAGACCGTCTTGCGATGGGATCACACCATTCATTAAATTCAGTAGGTTTTTGCTTTGGCCTTGGCTTTTAAGTTTCCAGCTGTTACCGTTTTTGTCTTTCTGCATGGAGCATTGTGCAACAGTTCAGTATTCTGTTGTCACAACAGAGTTCACGTCTTTGCAGTCAGACCTGTTAAGAGACATGTGTTTGAGCACAGAGAAACAGCAGCGCCGGCACAACGCAACTCCCACTGCTCATATCAGAACAATGGCAAGGCTTACAGTGATCAACAGTGCTTAGAGATTCTCCTGCTTTTATACACTAATAAACACCATGTGGGAGCAAACACTAAATCTAAATCTCATCTTGGTTGCCTGTCTGGGAAAAGAAAATGAAACTACAATCGTAATGTGTCATTATAACACCACGGTGTCAAGCTGTGGTAGCTTTACTCAATGGACACAAATGCACTCGCAAATTCAAAGAGACCTGCATCCATTTCGTCTCCTCTGGAGGATAGTGTGACATCGCCTTGCCTGGCGGCTTAAAGTTATGATGTCAGTGGGTCATAGTGGTTTATGGGATTAAGCCCCTGGAGGAAGTCAGAGGCTCTTTAAAGCCAGGACATAACGGCCTCTAAATTTAATTGAGGTTGCAAGTGGGCGCAATAACAATGATCGCCTTTATCGTAAAAGGCAAGGAGGCATCGTGTGTGCTTTAGTGTTGTTAATATTAACAACAACAGCCCGAGTGGTTATGATTGGATCCATTTGAGGGGTGAAGAGAAAAAGATGGGGGAATGATTCTCAATAGGAAGTAGCACAGTCATGACAAGTGGCAGAGCGATTGTGTGAAAAAGAAGCATGAATTGATATTTAAAACACCTGTTGTCATTGGGTAAATCCATATCGCTCTCCTGACAGCTGTGTGTGGCTTCTCTTCAATACTTCAGCATGAGAGAAGAGCAGATGTAGCACAAAGTACAAGTCTTCCTACATGGCATCAGTCTATATTGTGACATGGACGCCTACACACTTTTCAGATCTGTCTGAAATCTCTCCAAGCAGCCCAAATCAATTGAAGCTTAGAGAGAAATGGTACTGTGAATATTTCTGCTTTGACAGAAACCAGCTTCAAAGCCTTTCTAACACAACTTTGTGACTTTAGAGAAGATCGTCCTATCTCCAAAATCCATAATCAGGAGTTGGTACTGTCTCCTGCTCAACTCTAAGTTCATCCTTTTGTGTGTATTGGCCCTTTGAGGTGCCATTATTCCAGTCTCAGTGAAAACTTCCTCTATATTTGAATTTGCCTTGTATTTCATCTCGTTAAGAAAAAAAGAAAAAAAGAAAAAGAATAAAGAAATGCATTTTTTAATCAAGCCTCTCTGTGTTCTCAGGGAGAGATTAGCATAATTTTACAGCAGGATTTCTGCTGGCTAAGACTTGAAATCTGTCCTGAAATCCCAACTGAAGTGGAGCCTTTCGCTTTCTTATCTATTTGTTTATCCATGTTTTTTTGTTTCCCACCAGAATTGCAATAAATGATTGTAGTGAGATTATAAGATCAGCAGACAAAAAGGATCATTCATTAAGGTACATTAGAGGACAGAGATGGATAGCATGCTGATTTAGGTTATAAGAGAGTGTGTTCTTTTTTTTTTTTCCTTTGTGCGTTTGTGTGTAGCACATTTGCCCTGCAAAACGTAAAGGTAAATTATAGTATCCTCTGTTTTGGTCACACACAGTCCCAAGTGCACTGCATCAGAGAGAAATGCATTCTAAAGTCAAACAGGCATCAACCAGCAGTAGGTGCACTGAATATCCACATCCCAGGTAGAAGGTAAAGTAGCACAGGGGAGTGCAAGGAAGTGCAGTGGCTATGTCAACACATGAATTAAATATTTTGCCCAGAAACTCACTGTGCTGACAAAGCGATTGGTGTTAACAGGTATTTCCTAGGGTCAACTTAGTTTCCCTCGCTCCAGTCAAGCATCCACGCCCAAGCATTTCTGTTTTTCAGTGCTCAAAGACAAGTGTCCGAGTGTTTTTACATCATGTCACAGCTCTGATGCAGTTTCATACTTCACACTGTAGGATACAAAAGGTTAAAATAGCTCTCGCTCATTGTTCTCACTTTGGAAGGGCACAATGGATCATGTTGAATGCTCGTCTGTCATATGTGACATCTCAGGAGATATCTCACTCTGGTCTAATTTTGATGAAACTTGGGGGAGTGATGCATCTTCGTACTCTGATCTGACATTTGAAAAATTATATCGATTGGCCTAATGGATATTTAAAGGTCACAGTTTCAAACTCAGAAAGTCCATACAGTAGTTACTACAACAGAGTTTCCATTTGAACAAAGGGAGAAAGGCAGGATTTACTAGTGGTCCAGTGTTAGACAGTGCTGACTGACCTGGTAAAGGTGTGATAACTGAATCAAATTAAACTCCACTACTAAAGTATTCTTGATGTAAAACTGAAGGAACAATGATATTTGTCAGTGATTAGGACCAGGACACTTTTATGGTTTATGAATAAATACCTAGAATATTAGTATGCTAATACATTAAACTGACAAAGCTGGTAAACATCACAACTGAAAAACAATAAATTGGGCTTGAATGCAGATGTTGCATTTGGAGACATTACTCTTGACTCTTGAAGGACAATTCAGATTTTCCCAAAGCAATACAACAACTAAAGTTTAAATGGTGAAAAATGATCTAATTTGTTACCGATTGGCTCAAGAAGTGTCAGTCTCACATGCGTTGCCATAGAAATACCTTGTGTACTTGGTCGAAATGTACACATTGTTATTCTCAATTACACACACAGGCTTGCACCTGCTTACTAAATGTACACAATCATGCATAATTAGCCTTTGTGGGTAATGGGCAATGCAGTCAGTGATAGCCAAATGTTGTAACTGAACATTTGGTTATATAGTTAGGAGAGGATTAGTTGATAGAAATGTTCCACTCATCTGGACCTCTGTGCTTTTATGCTCAGCTTAGATATTTTCTGCACATTTTTACAAGAACTTACATTCTTTATGCTTTTTTTTTTTTTTTATATCCGAAAGCCGTTTCATTTCTCATTCTTTACCCAAACAGACTGTTGCTCAACATACCAGCAGTTTGCAGTTTGTGTTTGAATGCACGTCTAATAAAGATTATGCACCTTACCCAACTCCATTTTTTTTCCCGAAGAGCGTCCAAACAGTCTCCTGTGTCCTCATCACTTCCTGCCACACTGCTCACCTCCTTCCACACTTCTTCCCAACCGAATAAACTGCTATACTGCACCACTACTTTTAGAGTTTATCCCACTCATTCATTATGAAGTGGCATTGTTTGCACAGTCTGCAGAACGTGTGTTTGAATACTACACTGCTTTCACCTTGGGAATTTGGTCCATGCTCCTTAATGCTCATGATTTATTTTTCCATCTGATCCTACTCAGTATAACTACCTCATGGTGCAATGCTCCAGTGAACCCCTGCACACTCACCATCTGCCTCTGCAGCTGCAACAATACTGCATTACATGCTGCTTGGGTGCCTATAATGACTAATGCTGAATATTCTGTACTGTGTAGCACTGTGCATTGGTTCATCCACTGTTAAACAGTAGATATATTTGCTGTCTCGTTGCATCATCTGTTAAATTGTAGTTTACCTGCAGCAATTTACCTTGGCAGTTTGGGACAGTGTGCACTATGCATTAGGAAAGTCAATCACTGGAGCGCTCTGTTGGCCGAATGGTTACAGCACATGCTACATAACCTCAGCGTCCATGGTTTGAATCTAGCTAAGGGCCTTTGTTGCCTGTCATACCCCTTCTCTTTCTCACCATGTTTCCTTTCTGGATCTTCATTGCTAACTCTCATATAAAAGCAAAAAAGCTGAAAAAATTGTTGTGTACATGACAAACAATGTGCGGTGTGAGATGTAGGACAATATACACTAGTTTTGGTGTGGTACTGGGTTGTATTGCCGGGTGGTGGGATGTGTCCCACCTGAGCAGGTGTTTTCAGCAGCAGGACTAACTACAACGAAGAAGCAACCTGATAAAGTAGCTAAAGTATGTTTATCTTCCCAAATCAAACCAGTTAAACCAAAGTCGTGTTAAGAGATTGGTGCTAAACATTTTAGGTTTACTTGTTACTTTGGGTGGTAGATGAAAAATTGAGTTAGACTTTGGTTAAAGTGCCAGTCTCATATAATTTATGTCCAGTGAAGCCTTGAAGTTGTGCTGTTCATAGGTTTATTTATTTATTTATTTTTTACAATTAACTGACTATTGTTAACATGTAATGATCAGTTAGGATGGCTGCTAAGGATGAGTAGGAGTGATAGATTAATCGATCACTAACTGGACACATGCCTGATTGTTCTTCTTGTTCCTGTTTGAACTTTTACATAGTATCTATGGATTTAAATGAAAAATGTGGTGCCTTCAATTATGTTTTGTTTACAACATCAGACGTTCTTTCTAAATGGGTAGAGTGTTTCATTATGGGTTGTTTGTAGCACTAATGTTGCCAGGCGAGCGAGTGTTGTCAGGCCCATTCATAATGAGTATAGAGTTGGTCAGCCCTAAAAGTGTTAGCCCAGTCTAACCTGCAGGAGTGTCTGATGGATGGGGTAGTGTGTTTTGCTGTCACAGAGGAAATTAATTCCTGACTAGTGAAAACGAGTCAAAACATCTCCCGACGTCTTTACTGAAGAGACGTAAGGGAGTCAAAATCATCTGTCGAGCAGTCAAGAGTTGAAGCTGTCACAGGTGATGACGAGCTCTACAAGACAAAAAGACCGTCTCAAAAATTCTAACTGTTGAAGAAAATCACTTCAACCACAGACGGGAGTCTGACAGGAGAGTGTGTGAGCGTGTGTGACTGACTGACAAGCTACACAAATGTAGCATGCACTATGTTATGCTTTAATGGAAGAATTAATTAATCAGGGTCATCAAAAATTCAGGTCAGAATGTTAGACGGCTTCTCTGTGCTATTACTTAATCTGGAATTGAGTATAATACATAACTGCAGTTACTACAATAGTTGTAAAAATTGTGAAAATGAACAGTTGCTTGATATTTCCTTTCCAATGATGCATACAGGCAGACAGACAGGGCTAGGTGTCCTTTGGAGTCTTTTGATACTGCTGTATCCTGAATTCCAAAGTTTTGTAAACTTTTTTCCTCTACAAAAAAATCGCAATATCTGTATATTTATATTATTATAAACTGGGTGTCTGTGGTTACGGTCCTGGAGTAAAATGCTGTATTAAGTCACTTCTGATGTAAACCACACATTTCCTACTGCTGCAGCTTCACATTAAAAGCATTTAACTGGTGAAACATTAGTTGACTTTTACCATGAAGTAGTCACGGGAAATGAAATGTGTTTGTCAGTGAGCTCAGGGCTTACTGCTGCTCTTCATCTACAGTGTGTCTACAAAACATGCAAATGGTCATCCTGGTCATTTCTGGACAGTGGATCAGTTTGAAGTATCACAGGGAGTAATGAAACAGGCTGCACACCTCCAACTTCTCAGGCAGGTAACCAGCTCCTCTCACTGTGCCCTGCTGTTCACAGACTCAGGCTTAAAATCATAAAATCAGATCCCGGTTTTGCTGCCTGCAGAATTCTGTTACTTGTTCTATTAAACTGTATTTAAATCAACCAGGACTGAAATCTTTGAGATTTCCACCTTTAATTGAATTATTTTTCTGATTTTTCACAATATATGTCCTTAGAGAATAAGTCAAAAGACTAAGAAACAAACTTTCTATGCCAAGTTCCAATACTTGACAGTTTTCTGTCTCTGATAACATCACATTTCAGTTGCCACTCAAACTATTGGGGTTCAGCTCCCATCTCCACTGTGGGATTTCTCTCTTCCTCACTGACATCAGAACTATTTTCTTTGTTTTAGCATTTTGCAGTTCTTTATAGTAATAACAAAACAAGTGCACATGAAAATGTAATCTGTTTTTTTTTTTTTTCTGTTCAAAGCCTCATTGCGTTGTGTGATGCAAATCTGTGCATTTCAAACAGTAATATAAAGACTGCTCCATGTGTATGAATGTGCATGAGTAACATCAGACTGTCGCCTGTTTGATCAGAGACGCCCTGAGATGCCATACGGTTTTAAATGTGTTCTTCAGAGGAAGAGTCTATTTGTAGAGGTTGAGGTATGTGTCTCTGTGTGTGTTTGTGTGCATATGTGTGTGTGTGTGTGTGTTTGTCTGAAGCCCACTCAGAGTTCCCACTGTAGACACTGAAGGTCTCTCTTGTTCTTCCCAGTGGCGTTGATTGGGAAACAGCTCCAGGCAACCCCTAGGCTCTGCCTCTCGTTCCTTTATCTGGTGTTTGTTTGTGTGTGTGTGTGCATGTATGTGTGTGATAGAGAGACAGAGACAGAGCACAAGCATCCACAGATGTGAGTCTCTGTGTGAGTGTGTTTGTGTGCGTGTGCATGTATATGTATGTTTATACGTGTGCATCCGTGTGCCCCGATCTCCCACTCAAAATGTTTCATCTTGATTAGCAGCTGCTAACTTCAGATGAAAAATATCAGCAGAGGGAAAACAAAAGGAGAGTGAAAAAGAGGGGTGAGCTTATGGGATTTCGACCGGATTGAGAAGTTGATGTAACGATATTGGGTTTCTTAAAAGGTTAAAAAAACAAAAAAGAAAATAGACAAAAACTCAACTTATTGAACAGGTGAACAAGGAGACTGCTGAAAGAAAAAAATGATTCTGACAGGTTAGGAAGGGAAAAATGAAAAGGGAATATGGTCAGAAAGAGAGAGGGAAGACGTAATGGAGGAAAAGCAGGATGAGAGCAAGGGAGAAATATGGAGGAGGAATAAATCAGAATGTAAGAATCACTGCCAGGTGTTTGAACTTTGAGAAAGGCAGCATTTGAGGATAAAGCATGAAGGATAAAGGTTTGTTGGTGCCGAGGGGGATTCTCTCTCTCTGTCTCTGTCTCTCTCGCTTTCCCTCTCCGTCTCTTTCTCTTACTCAGACAGGCTGATTGAGCTTTTACCTGCAACTGCAGTCACACACACACACACACACTATAGTTCAAGGGAGGATGATACAGCTTTATTATAGGTCTACAGATTCATATGGAAGTGTCCACCAAGCATGCGTGCAGTAGAAGCTTAGATAATGGCAGATGAATGAATGATGCAGGTAACATTGCTTTGCTTCATTGATCATCTACTACCAAAATGAACTTTTAAAATTAGTTTTAAAATTATTCAGATTATTAAAAGAAGGTTATCAGGTACCTCCTGCTTGTTATAAAACAGGCTAATGGCCTCTTAAAAATCTAAAATAAGAATATACTCAGTGGACTAACGTTGCTATAATTGATTCCAAAGCACATAAAAAAAAAGATTAATCAAAAGTTAAAAAAAAAACTGCAAAAAGAAATAAACAAATTCAGATCAGCAACATCAGATGTCTTCTTCCTTACCTCCAGCTTCTGTATAACTTCCTATACTAGTTTCATACACTCTTTGACACTGATGGAATTGTAAAGATGAGAAATAACAAAATATTGAATCAGTTTTGAAAAATATATATCAATCTTACACCCTGCGTTTGCCTTTGATCACATCACACGTCGCAGCGTCTCAACGCGCAGGCTTCAATTAGGTTGAAAGAGCAGTGGGACTTTCGGCAAGTGTGAGAAGTCTGCGAATATGGCGCACAACATAACAAGAGCACGTCTCAAACAATGCTCTTCCTTTTTTCTGAGAGCTTTCTATACTCTGTACATTCACAAAAGCACACACACACACACACACACACACACACACACACACACACACACACTCACACACTCTCACAGATCTCAGGAGGGAAGTAGGAAAAGCATTAGAGAGCCGTCTCCATTCACTTTCATCTCTCATATCTTTTTAATGCCGCCTCCTTTCTGGAGTTTTCTCTTTCCGCTCGCACTCCCTCAGCTGTTATTTCACCAACTCCACGAGTGTGTGAAGTATATTCCCAATCAATCAGTGAACAGTTTCTGGTATAGTTTGAAAGACTTAACAACTACTGCTCGCCTTTAGGACATTTACAGGTGCTCTGTGTGTGTGTGTGTGTGTGTGTGTGAGAGAGGAGTGTATGTACAGATCATGTCAGGCCCATCTTGCCTTGTCTTCTTTCCTCTCTTACCCTGGATAACACAGTCGGATGCCTCATATCCATTAAGAAGTGCTCTGCAGCTCCATTCCTTGGCTGGGTGTCATAGTGCACTGGCCTGCGTGTGTGCGTGTGTCTGTGTGTGCACGTTCGGCTTTGCAAAGGAGTATGTGTGTCTGTCTGCTCATTGTAGGACTGAATGTGTGTGTAAGTGTGGGTGTGTGCCCTTCAGACTGCTCACGCTTCATTTGTCTGCTGAATGAGACCAGAATCTCTCACTATTCACTGGAGGATCCTGCTGAATTCTCTCTCCACCACGGTACTGCTTCAGTAAGCACTCTTAATGGTAACCCAAAACTGTGTGTGGCACGTGTGCGCACAAATGTGTGCACACATATATATCAAGGTATTAAAGTAAATTTGTCCTAAAACTACAGGGCTGCGTTTCCCTGTCTGTGTGTGTGTGTGTGTGTGTGTGTGTGCACATGTGCTAGGACTTTATGAGCTACTTCGGTCGGTAGAAGTACATCAAAGAGAGTTTGAGGTCAAAAGGGCCTGAGAGAAGGAGATGAGAGGGGCCAATGCTCCCAACTATTGAGAGAGAGAGAGAAAAAAAAACATTAATTTCACCTCTTGCTCTCTTTTATTTTTCCTTCAAGCCTCTCACTGCATCTTTCACACTTTCTAATTTCCTCCTTCATCTCTCCTTTCTCATTACCCTTCCTCATGATTCTCTGAACCTCATTTGCCTCCGTCTTTTGTACATACATGCACACACGCGTGCACACACATTTCATCGTCAAAGTTAAACAGTAAGATCACCCATCTAAATGCATCAGGATCCTCTCTGGAGAAAACAAAGACAATTTGCTCCACTGATGCTAGTTTTGATTTGCTAAATATCCGCTTTTATTGTTCTGCCTTCCTTGCTTGCGTGGTTGGAGTAGTCCTCAACTCTTGCTGTGATGTTGTTGTGTTATTATGCCTAAATAGGACCCATGCTGGGAAAATTGGCCTGAGTTCAGCACGAGGATAAATGACCGAAAAGGCCTTATAATAAGCACACATAATGACCTGTGTGTGTACATTTTTTGCCTGTTTATATTTGCGAGTATGCGTTCGCTGTGTGCTTTTTATGTGTGCGCTCATCTGTGCGGCTGCGTGCGCTTGATAATGATATACATGAATTATGCATGTGGTGTGATGCTTTTCATTCAATTTCAGCTCTTATTTTCCCCCAAACAACATTACAGAGGCGGGTCTCTGGGCATTTGGCTGTAAATAAACTCGAACTAATAGACTTCAACTCTGGGCAACACCCGTCTGCAAAGCACTCATCAGGGAGCGAGCTTAACAAACTGCCTCCAGGCACTGTTCTCAGGTCAGCTCCTGTGTATTACTGTTGACTGTCGGGGGGCACTGATGAGGTTAAGGAAAACAGATCTGAAATCAGCATTCTTAGGGCAATTGTTTCTCTGTTCCAAAAAAAATTCAAAAAAATCATAGCTTATGAGGCAATAAGCCAACAAATGCTGGAATCTTTTGAATATTTACATGCATAAATTAGCATCTTATATCAACAAAGGTTTTTGTGCCCTGAGCAGAAATCGATCAAACTATTTAATTGTGTGTGAGTTGAACGTGTCCCCTGGCTATCACCTTACACATTTTGTACATACAGGACTGCAAGCATGTGCGCAGGTGTGTGTCACAGGGTTGGGGTTATGTGTTCTACTTTCTGAGGAGTGCTGTGGGAGTCAGGGTGAGGAGGTATGTTGCCATACATGACTGCCCATATCTCCCTTGTCTATGATCTATGACCTTGTCCTCTCTCATCACTCGTTGCTTGTGACTGCACTGTGGCTCAAAGCGCTACCCCTCTTCCCCCCTCTCTCTCTGTCTCTCTCTCTGCCTCTCTTTCTGTCTCCTTCTCTCTTGCTCTCTCCTCTCTCTCTCTCTCTCTCTCTCTCACACACACTCTCTCTCTCTCTCTCTCTCTCTCTCTCTCTCTCTCTCTGCAAACCCCCCACTCTGTCCGTTGTGCTCTGTTGCTCATCGAGGGCCCCTAGCTCCCCCTTTTAGTGCCTGGGGTGCCCTGCTCTGCACTTGTGACATTGGAGGTATGTGTGTGTGGGCGTGGGCGTGCGTGTGTGTGTGTATGGTTGTGTTTTAGGCCATGTGAGGGGAGTCAGTCATATGATTTAGTGGAAGACAGTCACCTGCAGCTTTGCTTAAAGCGATGGGAATCACGTTGTCTCCTGCCAAGATGTCACACAATGTGCCTTTTGCTCTTAGGAAGAGGATGTTTATACGGATGTGTGTTGTTGTACATGTAATATTGAGACTGTGAACAGAGATCCTTAGTGACTTGGCATCCCACCTGCAAAACTTAGCTAGCTGCATGCTCTCTTTTTACCACTTCAGTAATATTTTATTACTGTGGAAGTGGACAATAATTTATTTAGCTTATACTGTTCCTTAGAGCAACATTTATAAAACCAATCTTTATCTCACGAAAATAAAAACAAAACACAAAACTAAACTAAAGGTCTACAGCTAGTGACTGTGCAGCTTTACTCTGAGCTAGATGCTAATATTAGCACTAAAGGCAAAGTGATGATGCTGATGCAAATGACATTAGTTTGGCAGGAATTTGGTCATAAACCGAAGCCCTGGATGAGTGAAAATGTTGACCTGATAATGTTACCAGACAAAAATACAGAAGATCACCAAAGTTACGACGATTCACCCTGATGAGAGCAAGTATAACTGTCAAGTTTCATGGCAACCTATCCAAGAGCTGTCAAGATAGTTCACCAAATAAAAAAAGTCTTCACCATGTGGATCCTCCAACCGGCACTGATCAATTCTGTGACATTTTTGTTTTTAAAAATTTCAACAACCAGGACATCTGGCCGCCTTCTGTCATTTTTTTCCAGCTTTGAATGCAAACAGAAAAAGCAGAATCCTCATTAATGTCAGCATCTAACCACCATATATACAGTATTCATAACAGCACAGTTACTGTATGCGCTCTACGCACTGACCATTTGTGAGCCTACTGTACAAAAACAACAAAGGTGGCTTTCTGTAGTTAAGCCAGATAGCACATGGAAAGAATGAAATTTTCATGAATCATTTATCAGAGCCGCTGCGAGTATATTCAGACAGAGAAAGCAGTTGTAACTGTAGTTGTGTACTCCACTTCTTTTATGTAGAGGACATCACTTTGCCAGTGGCGGTAGTGTCTCTACAATGGCAAAAGTTGTTTTTTTCTTTTTATATTTAATCACAGATAATAACACAATGCCATATTTATATCTCATGCAGACTACATTATGTTTGTGTGTGTGTGTGTGTGTGTGTGTGTGTGGAGGAACAGCGCTGCCAGGCAATACTAAAAGTGTGTGTGTGTGTGTGTGTGTGTGTGTGTGTGTGTGTGTGTGTGTGTGTCTGACTGACTCTAGGCAACATGACTGTGGTGAGCTCCTTGTCTACTCAGTCACAGTGCAGGTAAAGCTGAGAGAATATCTACAGATCACTGATGAACAGGTCACTTAGCACTAGGGCTGGGTGTCGTTTAAAAATTTTGTACTGAACAATTCTTTATTTTTACATGAGTTTTCTAAAATCACTTTTAACAAAAAGAAAATGTCATTACACTGTATGGAAACAATTTTACTTTTTAGTTTTATTTTCAGCTCCCTGAGATTTGTAACACAATCAAAGCAGTTTCATAACATAAAAAATATAAACTTATTGACCACAGTGTTTTAACTTGTCTGTTTCAGGTTTTTAGCTTTATGTTCCAGTACCTTGGCAAAACAAACAAACAAACATTTCAGCAGAACTTAAAGGGCCGAGGTCAGTTACTGTCAATCTGAATGCATTTTAGGTTTTAATAAGCTAGCTATCAGTAGCCATAAGCTAAAGCTACTCACAAGCAATATCTAATATTACATGGGTCCCCAGTTTAAGTCATCAGGCTTATTACGGTAATGTTAAATTTAGTAAACAACCATGTACAAGTTGGCTGAATTTTTATGTTTATGTGATGTTACCTGCTCAGATGAGGGGGAATCCAGTGGTGGAGATTTTGAGCGTTAGATGTACTTGAATGCTGGGAGGAAGATGGCTGTGGTTCGTTCTCCTTGCAGTTTAACACTGAGCGACTTTCAGCCTTTAAATTTATTCTGTGCACAAAAAAACGCAACAGCCAATTAGACAGCCAATCACCAGCATCATTAGGTCTTGGTACAAGCATGCTGCATGCTTACTGGCTCTCTAACGCTGATGAGATTTTCTCATAAGGTATTGAAATTTGGTACAGTGTGACAAGGCATCCTCACCTTTATGAAATGTTTTTTTTATATAAAACTAAATAAATAACTAAAAATCCAGTATATATTGGGCCATAATCACAGCTCAAATCAAATATGTTAAGGGCCATAAAACCAAAATGGTGACAAAAAAAAAAAAAAAAAGCTGCTTAAATCTGAAGGGAACTGTTGAATCGGGTGATAATTCTCTGCAGGTTCATTACTATGAGTAGCCATATATACACATTACACATTGTCATTTGAGACCGATGTAATTAGAAACATTGACTAGTGCTGCTTTACAGGAGAAACCAATAAAATGAACATGTAGGCTCTGGTACTGACCAATCAACATTTATTACAATTTGGCAAATTTGTTTAACTGGTAGTTGTTAACTTTAATTGATTTCATAGCAAAAGCAATGGCACATCTGCTGGTGGGAATTTTCCTGCATTTTACCTGCCTCATGAAAAGTGGCTTTGTTAATTCAATGGGTAAGTCCATTTTTCCCCAGGTAGAGGAAATAGTAATGTTACCAGCTGAAGTATAAATTATCGTCCATGCTTCTAATCAGCCCCTATGCTCTCTCTTCCTGAATTTGTACCAGCAAATTGAACAGCTGGAGAAAAAATGATGGCAAATGAGAAATGATTTTGTACAGGGCGTCGTTTCTGAGATCCTTTTCTTTTTCAGGTGTCTGGAATATCCTGCCGATGATATGTAATTCAGGAAGTGTTATGACTCACTGTCAGCCCTAAGGGTTACGCTATTATGGTTCCCAAGTGAAAAACTACTCTCACTCTGTTGTTCTGCCCCTGAACAATATGCATAATACCCACAGTAAGCCATTTCATTAATTCTGAATTGTTTTTGGAATAGAACGCTATCGCTTGGAGAGCCTTACCAAAGCAAATAGGGTCTGTTATTATTAAATTCTATTGCATATAAAGCATTACCACAGGTAAAACTGTTAAGATTTATGAAAGTAAGCTGCCGCATGTTCAAGAAAACAAATCTGACAAATTCAATCCTAATTCTGATTGCTTTTTTTTTTCTTTTTGCAACTCTGCGTCTGTTCCAATGACAGCTCGATTACCTCATATAGCAATATCTTTACCCAAACATAAAGCATTCCTCTGATCTCTCAACAATATTTACCTTAACTCTGCCTACATACGCCTGATATTCCACTCACGCTTCTCCATCTGGGAGATTAAAGACCAAAATATATCCCCATTGCAATATTGATCCTATCGATCATGCCTTGGAGTACAACACAGCCAATAAAAACAGGGGAAACTATTCCAGAAAGCCTTTCCACTAACTTTATTTGCAGGGAAAACTATTCTGGTCCATTTGTCAGGATCAAGTTGAAAGACAAGAGAAAACACCAGGGAGATCTATAAAGGGACTTAAAGTTTCCTTTGAGGTTTTTATAAACCATAAAGCATGTAGCTGAATCCTCTTATGTCTGCAGTGAGTGGCAGAATCTTGCAGCATCAATCAAAATAATGAATCTGTATTAAATCCAGATGTCCCTCTTGCTGACATTCATTTTCAAAAATACATATCCCTTGGTCATGGCATCAGGGGAAAAGGGAGAGACAAAGGGGAGAAAGTGTGGAGGAAGTAAAAAAAGCGAGAGTCATATGTGGGTAAATGTGAGCAAGAGGAGGAAGCGTCAGTCAGTCGATCAGTACAGATGTGACAGCAGAAACTGCGTATACTGTATATGCATATCCACAGTATGAATTCTCTCATCAATTTATTGGACGAGTTGGATTAGAGTCTTACCTGTCTCCCACCACAGTGACTGTCAACATCAGATGATTCATCCACTTTTATTAATTTATCGCTCTGCTACTTTTCTTTAGTGCCTTTGTGTCTTTAAACAATAGCTATGGCCCTGGGCCCTGACTCCATTTTAGGCTCTTTCCTTTTTTAGGTGCTTATGACACTGTGCTTATTTTACCCTTATTATTATGATTTGCCCATTTTTAAATCCTAACGGGATTTTTACAGGCTAAGTGGGCTAAGTGGGGCTGTGCAGGCTTAGTCGCTCATTTGCATCTTCACATACTGAAAATTTGCTTGTACATTTTCAGCCAATGAGGATGAACCCCTAAATGCTCTGGAGGAAGCCTCTATTAAAAAGTCACACCACTCTACATCTCCTTAGACTTTGGTCTAAATGAAAGGAGTAACTATTATCCCTGTGGTCAAATAACTCGAGGCACAAGATAGAACTACTGATCTCAGTGTGATCAGTCCAGTCCAGAATATCACTCCCCACCCATGTTTCCTGATCTGCAAAGGATAAAGGCACAGTTTCAACAATGCACAAATTTGTGTTGCATTTTTGCATTTAGCACGTAAAAGAGGAGTGAAAATGTGTTTTGTACTGAACTTTGAATATTGATTGAACAGGAAACAGTTTTGAAACTGCGATCACCAACTCCTTTAATGTGTATGCTTCATTTAACCAGGTAAAAGTCTCAATGAGATTAAAATCTCTTTTTCAAGAGTGACCAGGCCAAGAGAGCAGCATATACATTATTACTATAATAAACATAAATAATACAGACAAATTCAACTGTCAGACGATACAAATGAGTGAACACCATATCCAGTTAATGTGCAATACAAGGTCAGGGACAAAGATCAGTTATGATGCATATACAGGTACAATTTTCTTGATCCTTTAAAATTGGCTTAAATTCCCCCATAGTAATCAGCTCTGACAATTTCAGGTCCTTCTCTACAATATTTCAGGAAGAAGGAGCAGTATTCAGTGTGTAATTTTTTTTTTTTTGCCTAATTCTGTTCAAACTGTAAGACTGTCTGACAGTCCAAGGAGGGTGTTCTGATGTGAAAGTCTATGGAAATGCAGAGATGGCTACTTAGCAGCAGTATATAGAGAATAGTAGTGTACAAGTTTTCCACAGCCAGTAATAACATGTAACGCACAATGGTTTACAGTATCAGACTTATTTATTTTATTTATTTTTTTGTTTAACAGGGACAGTGCATAGCTCTCAGCCATGCCAGAGTTAGCTACCAGCTAATTTTCATCTGTAGTCCCTGAGCAGGAACAATAAACACTGAGTATTAAGACTTCTTTTGGCACTGGTCGTGTACATTCACAAAGAGCAGATTACTGTAATCAAATTAATCAATTATTACAAAAAAGTATTTGCGTATATGGAGAAAAACAGTGGTTCTAGGGTGGGAGCCTGGGGCATCACTTTTGATACAGGGAGGAAGGAAGAGGAAGACCTCGCTAACTGGACATGTGTTCCAGTTAACAAGCAATTTGAAAACCTACCTATCTGCCCAGATAATATTGTGGAGTCTTTCTGCCAACGTGACATGGTCAATTGTGTGAAAAGCCTTGGGCAAATCAAGAAAAATAACGTTGCACAATATATTTTTTTTGCAGTCCAGTGTCTCAATAATGCCTTTCATCAATTTAATAACAGTGGTTATTGCGCTATGTTGTTTTCTAAAGCCTGACTGATGTTGTGATAGAATATCATTTGTCAAAAAAATTCTTTAAGTTGTTCACTAACAAACTTTTGAAGGACTTTAGCTAAGACACATCATTTAAAAATCGGCCTGTTATTAACAACTGAGGTATCCCTTCCTTCAGCAAAGGCAAAACATAGGCAGATTTCCAAATGTAAGGAATCTCATTGTTGAAAAGGGTAAGGTTAAATATGTGAGTCTACAGCTAACTTGAGGAAGTAAGGATCAGGCTTGTGAGGACCTGCAGATTTCTCAGGATCCAGTTTCTTTGAGGCTTTATTTGAGGATTTATTGTCACCTCAGAAAGAGTAAATTTGAATGTTTACAGAGTGAACCCTCTGCTCATTTGGCTGTTTTGGATCTGAACATAAAACCCAAATAAGCAACCTGGAAAAATAAAATGTCCATTAAAGCAGTGAAGAATAGCTGATTTATCAGTTTGAGTACACGAGTCCTTTTAAATACAGGCTTGAAACTCATTTGTGGTTACATTTTTCATTTTCTTTTGACACAATTTCTTTTGGCCATTTGGCAATGATGAATCAGGCTCAGCAGATATGTTTATTCATTTCTATTTCACCACTCTTACCTTGTGCCCAGAAATGGAAATATCCCAAAATAAGAATGCTCCAAAATCCAGCAGTACTGTTTTCTGTTAATTTCTGGTGCAAAGGCTTTGTGCAGCCACACACTAAATACAGACAAATATTATTTGACTGTCAAGGGCCACAAATTGTGGCCTCCTTAGTGTTTGTGAGGTCCTAACATACTGAGCATTTTGGTGACCAGAGATATGACCAACCCTAACCTAACTGCCTGGACAGGGGTTTGGAGCATGAATATATTGTTCTTGTCAAGGGTGTGCACAATCCCAAGGTGCAAATATGCAGCTCTTAAATCGGCTACAATAAGAATATAATGTCCCTCTTTATGTTGACTTCACTGTTGTGTGTGTTCATGTTGCGTGTGCATAATGATGTACACTAAAAGATTTCAATACACTCTGAGGCCCGCGCAGAGACATCTCATGTTGTAGTACATTAACATGGAGTTGAAGCAATGCTTATCACTGCCTAAACTGACAACCCATCGTAAATGTCCAGTGTACACCACATAGGGAATTTGATTGTCCTTCATTAGCTCTGGAAAATGCTGGAATTTAAACAAGCCGTGGAGTTTAACCAAGCTGTGACTGTTCCATAACCTTAACAGTGTGTTTATTATTGAATGATGAAGATCCAGTATGCCTGCTGCCACAGGGTGCTATTTTAGGAGACGCTCCTATATGTTGTTATCAGAGGTTAGGGACAAATAGCCTACTGTATATGGTCATGTACATGTGAATTATTGGGAACTGGTGGTAATAAGCAAACCTAATGCAGTTCTGCGACGTACAGTGGAGAGAGAAATTGAAAATATCTTTCTCTTTTCTTGGACTCAAGGATGAACTCATTAGATTTTGGTGGTCGGAGGTCACGGTCACTGTGACCTCACGTCCATCCCGTTCTTGTGAATGTGAAATGACAGGAACACACAAACGCCCACTTGGAGTCAAGGATTAGAATTCGGCGATTAAAGGTCAAGCTCACTGAGAACTCACACGTTTTGGCCATGACTCAAGAATTCATATGCTAATTATGACAAAATACACTTCACACTTTTTACTGAATCCTTAAACGTAAACAGAAGCTTGACTGCAGTGTTACAGGAGTTTTTGTTTACATGAAAAAGATAGAGACCTAGAAAAAAAGCCCCCACTGCATATATCATTAATGTCTAACGAATACGTTGAGTGTTTTTCCTACCTTTTTTTTAAATGTCACAGTCTTCGCCTTTTTTTTTTTTTTAGAATTACATTGCTGCTTTTTACAGCACACTACGCGATCCCTGCCAGTGTCATTTAGCAGCACAGTTAATTTGATTAATTTGCAGGTATAGCTAAATTCTGCTTTGATACTTCTAACCAAATTAAGAGGGCAAAAACACTCAAAACAGAAGTCGAATTAGCCTGAAAAACTGATAAATGATTACAAAAACTCTAGTGAACTTTCATTGTGACATGACTGCAAAGGTTGGGGAGAAAGCATCACATAATTACATCAGTTAATTAAATAGAGATACACAAATGTTTTCCGATCTTCTGAGAGCAGTGTTCACTGGCAGTGGGCTGAACAGCTCACATTGGCTCTTGGCTTGAACTTGAATTTTGTGATGAAGTTAAATAAGGCTGTGAAGGTCCATGTGAGAAGGTCAGCACAGGTTCATGGTCTAGTCTTAGGAGCCTTGATCACTTCACATCATCTCTTGCCACTAGTGAGAGTCTATACTAAGGTACTATATCATACAAAAGAGCTATTATAGTTCCTGTTGTAAACAGTATAATGTTTCACTCTGAGGTTATTATTTTACTTCTATCTTTAAGTTTGACATATGACACCTATTTTCATCTTCTCACCTTCTGTCAACCTCTTCTCGCCTCTCATAGCTTACACTCCGTGTCATCGCCTTAACCACCCCCGCCCGACCCCAACAGCCACAGATGCTCATCTCTATCTCTCACTTTCTTGTGTGCGACACTGCAGAACTACTTCTCTCAAACCAGCATTTTTTTTTTTTAACAAGGCTGATTCTTATCCTGCATCTCAACAGTGACAGCTCCACCCCGGTGCCAGCAGTGTGTGGATAAATCATCCTCTACAGCACCCTATCATTTGCTTTGGGCTTCACAGAATCTTCCTCTCTGTAAATTAGACAACTGTCATCAGAGATGGATCTCTGCTATAACCATAACCACTCCATTTGGTGCATGAGAGTCATTCATATGTGAGGATTCATACTGCATTAATCAGACCTTCCAGGACTGGGTTAGGTTGATTTGATATAGAGCTGGGCTGTTTTTTATTTTTTATTTTTTTGAGCAATGTCATAACAAAAGACACTGGCCACAGTATACAGTGAGGCTACAAATCTAATGATAATTCCATTTTAATAGGAGGGGGAGGTATTTGGTGACTGCAGATGTTCACAATCAAGTGTAATCATTGGAGTTTTATAAATATAAAGAGGGATATCAGATGAGAATAAATGATTGGACTGCGGTGCCGAAGGGAGGGAGAGGCTGGGAATAATATGCAGAAAGGTATTTTAAAAGTACTATACCAGATTTAAGGAAGTCTATATTTCTGTGGGTACATTCATGCTTGGATAAGATCTTATAAGATCTTAGTTAAAGGAGCTATCTGTAATATTTTGTCCATAAATTATGTCAGTGGTGTACCAGGATAATAATAGAAACTTTAGAGATGTAAACAGACTCTAATTAGTGTGGACATAACTCTGACCCAAAAGCTGACTTGCGGGATTGAACTGACTTCATAAAATAGGCTTTACTCAATAAACGTGCTGTCTTTGCAGTTGGTAAGAGGCAGACAGTCAGAGCAAACAAACAAATCAAAGGCATGTAGATGTTCAAAACAAGCCCGGATAGACAGGAACAAAGTCTCCAACACTAATGCAACGTAGATCTTCAGACAAAGACTGGTGCTGAGCCACGCTTTATACTGGATGCACTGGGGCTAATGAGGAAGCGTGCAGGCAGCTAACTGGATCAGGTGATTCCAGCAGGGGGTGACTTGAAGGCAGTTGAGAGATGACAGAGAGTGGAAGGACAGAAGATGGTTATTAAGCACAAAGCACAGAAAGTGATAGTGTAACTTGGAGACAACAGTGTAGGAGGAGGAAGCTGGAGTGGAGTCACCATGATAGAAGACTAAACAAGACTTACACTTAGATTTAGTGATGTTTTTAAAGTCTGGGGATTTTCAAAAGACAAGTCAAAGCTAGACGGTGTAAGCATTTCGCCTGTGTATGTGAGGAGAAATTAGTGTGTGGGAAACAAATAATTTATGTATGCAAATGAGAGTGACTCTGAGTTTGGACAATCAGGTTACCCAGATTCAAAGCTCCAAGGCTAATTCTGAGTTATTGTAGTTACGAGTTTCCACTGTGTAAATAATATTCATATTATATTCCAAGTTGTAAGTCAGATACTCTGATTTGTATCTGCCGGAACAATTCTCACACAACCAACTGTAATCATGCTAGCATACAAGCATGAATGTGGCGTGAGAAATCTTTTATGTATTTTTTTCTCTCGCTCTTTCTTACTAAGAAAGAACAGCGTACAACCCGTTCAAGTGTTAAAGTCTTCTCATTAATGGTGCTGGCCACCGTTTTCAACAGTTAAAATGACACTGACAGATTAAATCAGCTGGAGCTTAATGTTAATTCCTTGAGTAACTTGACCAGAGGCCAAAATGAGACCTTGCTGTTGTGTAGTTAATGTGCCCTCTGGAAGCAAGTGTCTATACTCAGCCAAAGATCATTGGAAACATTATCCTATAACATCACTCTACGACTGTGCATGGGCTGCATGCTTATGGAGTTAAAGACCAACAGAGCGATAAGTCTGCTCTAGTAAAACAGTTTCTCTGATTGTATTTCTGTTTGTTAGTGTCTGTTTTCAGAACCTACCATTTTCTTTTTAATTCATAACATCTCAATAATTTAACCTTATTAATTTCATAGTTTTGAATCAAGAACTGCACTATCTGAATCATATAGCTCCAAGAACAAGTACAAAAGTATGTTGGCAACACCTGTAACTTCAGTGTATAAGATACATATTTAATAAGCGTTTGATCCTTCCAGCAGCTCACCTCACTTTCAGCTTGTAGCTGCAGAATGTAAACATTAGCTCAGCTGCCACTCAGAACTGGTTTCGACAGAATCTGTCGGGTTTTATTCATTTATAACTAAAAGTTACTTTCAGAAACTGGAAAGCAGACTTCAGTAGACTTAATAAGGACAGTTTGAATCATTTCAGATATGATAAGATGGTTTGTTATTGGATCTGGATTCAAATACCCATTATGTTTGTGAAATGTGTATTTGAGAAGGGACACATCAATGTTGTTTAGTAGTTTTTGAGTTCATCCTGTCCGTAGTTCTTGAGTCCATACTTTGTGGTTATTTTACAGTTTGCACTTCTCTTCATTGCACATGCCCATATTCACCTTGAAAAGTTTTATGGGTCTCACCACCTCTAAATTCAAATAAACACATAAGAAAATGCAGCTTTTTATTATGTGATCACTGAGCCATGATACAACCTCAAGATATGTAGAAAACACCCACACTTAAGTTTCAGCATTTGTCGTTCACAGCATCTACTAGTAGCACATTAAAGACTACATCAAGGCTTTCCTCAGCACTGAAGATATTTTAGATCTGTTCCCAGTCGGGTGAGATAAGCATTTCAATGGAGGAAATATTGAGTCACTGTGGTTGTCAGTCAAATAATTTGGCCAAATTAATAAATGCTATTTTCAAGCACTTTCTACTCCCCTGTAATTCGGTCGAGGAGCCCATACTGTGCTTTTGAGCTCAGAGGCAAAGAAGGTTAGGAAAAGTAATTTTATTGCCCACACCACACACACATACCCCACAGCTCTCACACAAATATACAGATAAACATACAGAAATACCCACCCTCTTCAACCTCCCACCCTCATCTCTGAAGATGAAATATATTGAGTTGGTGGTACAGACAGTCCCACTTGATAAGCGCCTCAGTCATGCAGAAAAACATCTTCCACATTCTCATAATGTAGACAAAATGCCATTTACATGATCCATCGCCTCAAGATAATGTCTCCCTTTGTGGGTTTGGAGGTGTCTGTGTGAGTGCCACTCTGTGTGTGTGTGTTTGTATATGTGTGTGTGTGTGTGTGTGTGTCTGTGTGTCTGTGTCTGTGTCTGTGTGTGTGTGTGATACTCCGACATGAAAGGACTCGTCTCTTGTCTTTATGCCCTTTCTACTACTGTTATGGTTGGAAGTTTCTACAAGTGGGAAGAAAAAAAAATGTCATAAAATGTACATTATTGAAAATATCACACCACAAGGCAATGGAAGAAATTGCAAAACAAACATCTTTAGCATCGTGAGAACCCATTTTTGATTTACAGTATATTTAATGTCGCTTTTTGAAACGGTTTCACCAAAACATATATTGTTCTTTATTGTTAGCATAGGCACCTTGCTATTAGTCAGTAGTAATGATTTCTCATTCGAGGCTGTAACCAGTCAATGAAAAGACTGTGTGATAGCTCCAGAGGCAGCAGGATATTTATTTGTTCTTCACTCTTTCAGTGGTAATGTACCTCAGAAATTTCTAACATGTTGCTTTTTCATTACAGAACTCTTTTCTCTTCATGAACAATTTGTCTCTGACTCTGCCATCGGTCTTTACAGCCGCAGAACAAGCCTGGTGTAACAGGGCCCGTCTCCTCTGACACCTGATAAATTGCTGATTTAAGATGAGTTTGAATGCAGACTTCTCCTCCGCAGCCTCATGCTCAGCAGCTTCATAAAGCCAGCGAAAAGCAATGTCCTTCACTGCTGTAAGAGGGTCGGCACTCCACTCTGCCATGACTAAGAGGGTGATGGAAACTTTCACACATGTCAGCGAGCTAAATTTAGGACCAGAAAAAAGAAGGTCTTTGGGGTTGACCTCCGCTCCTGAACCAGGCAGGTGTGAGAACACCTCTCAGGCAGATCACACGTCTTCCTGCTCTGTGCCGCGGTGAGAAAATGGCTGACAGTCGTGGATGACTGCTGCAAGTGCAGCTGCAGTGTGCAAGGTAGAAGCAGAAATATGGAGTTAAAAGAATGTGGTGTGGTTTGGCAGGCAAGCTGCACACTGTCTCTGTAAGTATAGTGAGTACTCAGTGAATTTTAGATTTTTAAAGTATGTGTTGTTTTCTCTAAATCCCCCACCTTGTCCGTCTCTTTCTGTCTCTCCCTCTCTGGATTTCTGCCTCTCTCTCTTTTCCTTTTGTCATTCTCTGTCGCACAAAAGATGGAGAATGTACAGTTTATGTAACAACCATTTTCAGAGGGCACATTGGGAACAAAAGAAATGACGATCATCACATAGTGATTATCTCCACAGCTACTCATTCACGGGATAAAGCTAATACATAATGCAAGCCTCTCATCTACCCTGACCGTCAGTGGCCCCCTCATCCATTATAAGCTCAGCCCAATATGTATTTCTCAATAAAGGGTGATCGAAGGCGTGATGGGGCTGGGGCGCCTTAAAATGAATGCAACTTTGACCCACATCTCCAACCATCCCCCTAAATTAGAAATCCATACTTCATTTCTCGGGCAAGAACCCTTGTTTCTGTGAGACCGACGGCTGATGTGGGCAGCCTTGATAGGCACTCAGTCAGTGTTCAGGCGGGCCCGTGCTCTTTATGCCGCCGTACTAACTGGTGGAAAAGTCGGGATGATGGAGAGAGGGATGAGAAGAGGGAAGGCTGACCTTTAGATAATCATCTCAGGGTCGGGTTTAGGACGCACAGTTTTTTGGGGGGAGAAGAAGAATTAAGTTTGACTTTCTTGTCTAAGGGGATTAGAGTTCAGACCAAAGTGCCCAAAGGTAAAGGTCCACGAGTTTAGTTTACTGTATATGTGACAGAATGAGAATCTGTCTTTGTTTGTGTGCTGGATTTGGTGGTTCAGGACTGATGGAGATTGAATGGACCAGTGACAGTCATAGTATGGCCTGTATACCCATTAAAATACAACCTAACAGTACCACCTATCCTAACGGTAAATAATTATGACATTATACAAGCACAACTGCAGTTTAACCCTTAAAGGAATAGTGCGACATTTCAGGAAATGTGCTTATTCGTGTTCTGGTGGAGAATTAGGAGACAGGATTCTTTTATCAAGACACAGTCTGGCACAGAAAACTTGTAAAATGGCGAATCGTTATTTCTGCACTTCAATTTTGTACTTAGTGATATTTAAGGGTGCTGGTAGGTAGATTTGGTTTGAGCCAGGCTGGTTGTTTACACCTGTGTCCAGACTTTATGCTCAGTTAAGCTAACCAGCTGCCACAATTGAGATAACTTCTTGGCAGGGATCTATATACACACACTATGCACACATTTAAAATTCATATATATAAATACCTATGTTTATATTCCAGTTACAGCATTATTGTATGTCAGCATAAAACTAATATAAACTTATTAAGGATGAGGAGCAGAATTAGGCATTGAAATCATTCAATAAATAGAACTTTTAAAAATATATATTTTTCTTACTATGCTTAATCACAGTTCTGTTAGATGACTCAGCACATTACAGTGGTTTGTAGTGGACTGAAATGTTGCCAGATGAAAAAAAAAAAGGTGTACCAGGATTATTTTCATAACACCTTCTGTCTTCTAACAATACTGCCATGCCCTTCTTTTGGTTAGAAATGTATTTTAATTGACTTTTAATGTGACATATCAATATGTACACCTCTTTAGAGGGCATGAAGAAATTAAAAATTACCTTCAAGAAAACATGAATGCTTTTAGTCCTGTTTATACTGGGGTAGTAGTCCACTTCAGTTTAATGTGGCCAGTATGAGAATTACAACAAACACTTGTATATAAGTGTTCTTAAGTCATAAACAGGTTTTCTCAGACTTAGACGATGGATCACCAGAATAATTTGTTCTCTCTTGTCTCTCAGGGCCTCTGTATGGATATTTAAAGTTAGCAAAATAATAATAATCAATAAATAAATATATGCACGGTGGGGCAGCGGTTAGCATTGTCACCTGGCAACAAGAAGGTTCTGGGTTCAAATCTGCTGGAGTCTACATGCTCTCTCTGTGCCTGCGTGGGTTCCCTCTGGGTACTCCGGCTTCCTCCCACAGTCCAGAGACATGCAGGTTAGGTTAACAAGAGACTCTAAATTGCCCATAGGTTTGATCATGGAACGTGAGTGTGAATGGTTGTTTGTCTCTATGTGTCAGCCCTGTGATAGACTGGTGACCAGTTCAGGGTGTACCCCGCCTCTCGCCCAAAGTCAGCTGGGATTGGCTCCAGCCCCCCCACTCCTGCGTGTTGCAGCCATGTGTAGCTGAATGAAAAAGATAGAGAGCTTCAGTCCTTGATGCATGGGCAGAGGATGACGTTCAAGTCCAACTTGACACAGGAACATGTGGGAATAAACAATACTGTACCACTGACACTAACTACGTCTCCTGGCAACAGTGGTAAACAGCTGCACTTAGACTATTATGCAAACGTACCACAAATTAGAACAACAGTAAACAAGTGTGAAAGCAGAGCAGCATGGGTAGACAGAAGGGGGACAATCAAACTCAGGTTCTGACTTAAAATAATGAACCCAATTTGCAAGCAGCTGCAGAAGAACATAGAGACTCCAGCGCTGAATGATTTTTTTTTTTTTTTAATGAACAACTCCATACACTCTTAGCAGTTTTACTACTGTTTGCAGCCATGCAGCGTCAAGGCATAACAATCATTACATCGTGTTAGTGGATATACATCTATGCATCTTGTGTAGTATTTATTTTGCAGTGATTGTTTAGAAATAATGAGTGATTTCCATATTCGGGCCGATCTGCCCTGGAATTGAATCTCTGACCTTCTGATTGCCGTGGTGACATTTACCTGCTTATCTACACACAGTGTACATATTAAGTCAGGGTCAGGGGTTTGTGTCAGTCTGTAGGCTAATGGTGAACCATGTGTCATATGTCAGCTCATATGCCTTTTTCACTTCACTGGCCTGACCGGTGTTTAAATAACCGTCACTTAATTAGGCGTGTTGACTAGAATGTGTTCGGTTTGCAACAGTGACCCAGGGGGCAAGTCGTAAGGGGGAGGGGTCACACGCTCTGACATATGAACGCTTCACATACATGAAATGTCCATTGAACAGATGAACTGAGATTGAGCTAACAAAGGTTGTTAAATTGAATAATTTTTGGTTTTGGTTCATACACTGAGTCACCAGTGGTGCTGTACATCCACACTGAACTGAGCAGCCAGTTCATTGCTTTTTCACCATGATGTTGACTGGGAGGATAATTGCACGGCACTGAATTGCAGATCAACTGGGGCTCCTCTGCACACCATCTTGCTCATTTGCAACCAGAAAATATTTTTGGCAGACACACTGCTGTCTTCTTTATTGGACTTAAGTAATCACATGGACCTATCTCCATTCTTACAGAAAAAGAACATTTATTGCTTATGTTTCTACAATCTACAAACATTTTTTATTTAATATATTGTTAATTTTTTTTATGAGTCATTTCTCGATGTTGCATTTTTTACAGTTTTGCGTATAAAAGTATCAAGGAACAAGCTTTCAGGAGAATAGAGAGAGAGAGGGAGAGAGAGTGGGTTGGACTGTAGCAGACTGCATGAGTCAGAAGGTCTGTGGAGCCACTATCAGCAGAAATACATCCGAAAAGCTTTAAAGTTTGATTCACTTAGATGTCCTTACTAAAGTACACTGATACAACAAAAGAACCCGCACTGACATTTCCTTGAGTGTAGAAAAAGGACAGGAAGTGTTCCCTTTTTCGATCTGAACCTTTGACTTTCTTATTAAAATGTTGTTTCTCCACACCTACTGTTTGCCATCCACTTCACGCCTCCGTGTCCTTTAAACTCGGTTCATTTTTGGTTCAGTTCAGTCAAACAGCAATTACTGTTATCTCATTTTTACGAGGAAGAAATGAGAAATAATCACAGTTTGCGCCAACCCCATTTCAAGAATAATTCTGTCTCTTCCCAATATAATCTGTCTCTCTGCCATAGACTGGGCACTAGAGGAAGAGGTCAGGGGAACTGGACTCCTGTCGAACACCCAATGGGATGAATTTGATTCTGTCAGGAACAATTTGGTGCTGGTGCGGGGTGTGCCAGGAGCATGTCAGCTTGATTTAGGTTTCTTCTGTTAGGGTACCGGCATCAGGGAGAGTCCCTCGCAACTGCCCGTGACTGGAGCTGGCTGGCAAATGCGCAGGGATTACCGTCACACTGCAGTTGGACACACACACACACACACACACACACACACACACACGTTCACATACATAAGGTCATGCACAGCAGACATGAACATATAACATACAAACACACTAATTCCAAGCTGATCCGATAAACGCATGCGCATACATATCCCGTGTACACATATGCACGTTCGCACATGTAAGCACACACGTGCGGACACTCTGCCTCATTCGATCATGGCGCCGGCCTACAGGGCTTTGGTCAGATTGGAGTAGAAAAGTGCACAGGGAGAGGTGTCCTAACATTTCACAACATTACAATGAATGCTCTGCTCTGCGGAGAAGCCGGTGATTCATGAAATAATTCAGCAAATCACAGTATGAGGTAGCCGAGCGAGGGCTTATCTCGGAGAGGGGGGGGGGGGGGGGGGAGGCACCACTGTGGACTCATTCAATTAAATTTTATTACATTTGTATGAATATATGTGATTTAATGTGGATTAAATACAAGTGCCTTGTGTTGAAAGGGTTTGAATTCTTGGTATTTTCTTTCGCACGCACATCTGATCTGACACACACTATCACACTAACACGTATTCATACACATTAGCTCTCGTATCTGCCTCTGTTGCTGTAGTCACCTCAAGAGCCCTTGACTTACATACAGTACGTCTCCCTCTTGTTAACAGTACGTCATTGTAGCAGATCTCGTCTCATTTGCACAGGTGTAGACCCAGCCTGTAACCTACACATGGCAAATTGTTGCATGTAATCTACTTACACTTAAGGAGCTACTGCTGCATTTAATCATAGACACTGCAGGTAAACAAGGCAACACATCCCTGCTTTCATACAGTGGCGAATGACAGGGCAGCCCCCTCCATTATTACTTCCTAATCAACCCCTTTGGGTTCATATGTACACGCGTGTGTGAGCGTGGTTTTGTGTGCGAGTACGAGAGAGAGTGAATCTACCTTGAGGTGGGAATCGCGGCAGGCATTATTTCATGAATTTCATTAGTGAGGTGAAAATAATTTCCTTGCCAGCTAGTATTGTTATTCAGCTATTGTTGTTAATCCAAATTTAATATGTTGAAAATGATTACAGGGATGGTGTAAGAGCGGGCGGCGGTGCTGCTGCTGCTGGTGCATTTCTTCACTGTGTTACAGTATCTTCCTGTCTCCTCCGATTGTCTTGTCTTTCCTCTGTTTTGTGTCTTATTTTCTCTCCAAGAAAAGCTTGTTTATCCCCTCCTCCTTTCTTCTCCCGTTGTATCTCTCCATTTTCCTCCTCCGTATCACATATGAACACAAGCCACTTTCATCTTCCGCTGGCTTTGTAAACAGTGATCATAGCAAATAGTTCAATAATGCTGATATTCTTGCTTTGAAGAACGGGAAGAGAGTGTAAATTCATGCATATGAGATCAGTGTTTGATGTGGCAATTCAGGTTTTTCAGCGATGGCGGATCACAGACACGGGTGCTGGCTCACTTGACACATTGTTCCAACTTACACATAAATTAATCATTGCAACGAGGGAAAAGTTTTTTTTGTTCTTTTTTAAAAGGTGCAAAAATATAAACAGTGACTCATTCATCTGACCAGACTGGATATAAACAGAGTGGCCATTTTTTGGAAAACACAAATACAGCATTGTAAAACAAAATCCCATCTTTATAAAGCCAAGGAAAGGAGCAAATATTCTTTAAAGAGAATTTGTAGAAGCTCTAAAAGCAGACTTAAGAGCCTGTGTCCATTGAATTTGTGGCCATTTTTCAGACTCCTCCACCAACTCTGAAGTTCGGCTGAGGTAGCAGTCACGCTTTATTTTCCCCCCACGGTGGGGGGGTGAATTTTCTCTACAGAAGGGAACAGTGGAAAACCTGAGAAGAGCCCATCACACTTAAACTTGTGGCAGGACATCTGTGAAGGCCTGTAGGGGCAAGTTCAACTCCAAACACACAGCGACAGAGCTGAGAGACAGAACACACACAAAGATGAAATACCTGTACATACAGTGTACTGTACAGAAACCCTCAGCTTCCAGAGAGAAGTGTACACACTGATCCAGCTTCTCCTCTCCTGATATAGATTCCAAAAATAAGTGTTTCTGCCAACACTGAGTATATACTGGTGCCGTCAACATTATGATTATCGTGGGAAATGAGCAAGAATTTGTCCAAATAACACTGACACACTATCATTTATTTTTAGGCTTGTACGTATTTTAATTATATTTTGCTATGCCATCTGGCATAGCAAAATATAGTGTAAATCAGGCCTAAAAAAAGTGATAAACATTATACTTCCTACACATCAGCATGTTAGCATTGTCACTGTGCATGCTAATGTTAACATTCTCTGCAACTCAAATTAGCACTGTGCAGCCTCATACAACTGCTGGCATGACTGTATATTGTTGTCACAATCTCACACAAATCTGTGTTTTAATCTGACCAGTACCCAATGTGCTTCCAGCTTCAGTAGTGGGGCTCATGCATCAGATTGGCGCATTACTAGAAATTGTTCTCTAGTTTATTTCTTTAAGTAAAAAAAAAAAAAAAAGAACTTGTTTTCATTTTTGGATAAACTTACCTGGTAAATGACTTTGAAAATGATGTCCGCTCATTTAGAAAACAACAAGAGTACGAAAGCCATTTCTGTCTAAACATTAACCTACAAGCACTTGAGAGTTGCCAAACAAGTTCAATTCAATCAGAAGTGCAGTGAAATATATGGCCTTGGGCGTAATTAGAAAATGCCATCTCTATGAATCAATCCAGTTAGGCGTCCAGAAATTATCATAGTGACAGAGATACAGCTTGTTGACAAATACCTGGGTGAGGTCGCACCTCAGGCATGGGAAGTACTGCAATACGTGTGTGTGTGTGTGTGTGTGTGTGTGTGTGTACAGTATGTGTGAGTTGGCTTAACTCTGGTTTTCTACAGCCTGCAGAGCACATCTATTGCTAATAAACAGCACTCCCTTATTTCCTACTCTATTAATCATCTGCCTGCAAGTTTAGGTTTTTATGTCACAATCTTTTAAAAAAGGGATTAATCCGCTTTTACACTCTCATCACAGCAAGACACTCCAACTTATTAAATCCCCATAGGGACCCAAACTCTTCAAGCAGGTTTAAATTAGTGTTTTCTTTCTCTGTTTGATTTACATCCAGTGATTAAAGGGGGGGGGGCAAGCGAGAGGGGGAAAATAGCTTACATCAGCAGCTAAGAAGAAGATCTTTGAATGCAGAACTGTTATTTCACCACAGACTAAATCATTTAGATACTTCTCCATCTCCACTAGGCTATTTCTATGACACCAAATTGCTTGGGCTTTCCTCCGCGACATGCATCAAAAGTAAGGGAAGGTAAAGTAGTAAATTTAAACAATTTAGCTAGTTAGACATATAGTGCTTCAGCAGTCTTAGTTGAAACAACTTTTGAGGTATGGTGTCTAGAAGTTATGCTCCAAAGTTTCTACAAACTACATAACAGCAGTATTCCATCTTGTCTTGTCCAGTTTAGGGGACAGTGATTTAGAATGACATGTCCATAATGCTGTTAGACTCACAAAGGACAGGTGTTATAAAATTGAAGCATTAGAGTATTTACTTTTAGTCCCTGATATGAGTCAAGCTTCAAAAGTTCTCCATGTCCTGCACCTCCCTCGACACGATTTGATTCCTTCTTTAATTACAGCCTCTCTGCTGAACCCTGTTTCCTTGAAATTACATTTATATTGTATCTATTACAAGCGTGTGTCCTTATTTACATTGTTCTGGTAAATGTAATCACTGTCGGGATTATGTTCAGAGCCAGTGTCTTACTCGAGTAAATGAAGTGTTACATTAATCTACTACACTCCAGAGATTGGGCTTCTCATCCAGACTCCTTTCTGTGGTTAGGTTTAGACAACAAAAGCACTTTGGTTAAGGTCACAGGAAGATTGTAGTTTTGGTTAAATATTGATAATCACATTTTTCATTATTCAAGTCATTGTCCACAGCCAAGTGCTGCCAGTGCCTAAGACATTACTATGAAAAATGCAGTAATGTTGTTGTCACTGCAAGTGGATGCTGTATTGCAAGATTGGATATTTAGTCAGAAAACAAATTAAATATGTTGTCAATAAACATTTCTCTGACACGTTCAATATCAACATTTTTGTGACTTACCAGATACTTTAATTAACATTTCCTCATTGTGTTTATAGAAAATGTTATTTCCTGTTGCATATTAGCTGTATATAAATATAATTTCTCAACTCAACTACTCTTGGGCAGCTGTTTTGTGCATATTTTGTGCAGTTATCAGAAAACCCATTTAAACTGGTCTGAGGAAACAGCATAAAACGTATATGGTCCTTCCAACCCCACCACCAGAATTACGTATAAGTATTACTTTCAGTGAGTTTTGTCAGGTTGTTACTTTACACAGTCCATGGCAGTTTGGATAAGATTATTATTGTAATCACATCAATTAAAGATCCTTATTTTACCATCAAGGTTAATTTATGTTTTCATATTTCATCTCTCTATATTTTGCATTTTGCATCAAAATTTGACCTGCTACATGTCCATCTACTGCCACAACCTGTATGTTTACCTTCCAGATCACCACTTCAGTAGTAATAGTAATAAAGAGCCTCATGTGAATGTTGACGTGCAACAGTAGTCAGTTAGGTGCACTATCCTAAATTCATCCTAAATTCAAGTCTTCAAAAATGCCTCTTTTCTCTGTACAGGCACACAAAGGAGAAAATATTAAAATTGAGAGAAAGAAACCAGGGAGGTCTTGCCAAGTCTGACAGGCAGGGAAGGGAAGCTAATTATCCCGTGGTGCTTGGAAGCTAAAGTGCTCATTGACAATCACAGGACTGCTCTCAGGGTGTATATAGCTATTAGGCTGAGAGACAAGGGTTCACCAAAAGCACTGATCACTGTGGTCACGGAAGCCAAGCCAGATCAACCACTAGCCTACAGCTGTTTGACAAGCAGCATTACAGGACAATTCTCTGCATAGTTCTGCAAAGTATTGATGATGGACGTCTTAACAAGAATAGACAGGAGTAGAGGGGAAATGAACAAGAACACATTAAAATAACAGTAACCGTGGCAAATAAAGATGTCAATGAAAGGCGTTAACATGGGATGTGGCTTTTAAATGTGGGTCTAAATGCACCCAAGATGCACTGGGAACAGATTAAAAGCTAGTAATTAAAACAAGCTCAGGAGGTGGGTTTTGAAAAATGAGGGCTACAAATTGGTCCAAGCCACATACACAACAGCCATGCTCCTCCCAAAACATTGCATCGGCCAGAATAAAACGGGAAAGATAAATTGTGCACAGTTTTAGTTGGATCCAAGCACCACTGCAGAGGCAAATACTATTGGATGGGAACTTCAGCCGCTGGTTGTACGTGAGATGAGTATTAAACCCCACTGGTGGAAAGTAATTAAAGTGGCAATCTGGAAGATTTTCATTTAAATAAATATCTGTTAAGTCTCTATATATCTCTGAACGAAGTAACACATAGTGAATGAAGTGAACAGTACGGTGACTGAGCCCATGGCTCACTGATGAAAGTATTGCAATATTTATAAAATTGTGTTATTATGAACTGGGCGTCTGTGGTGGCATTAAACGCTGCATTAGGGCTCTTCTGATGCAAACCAAACATTTCCTACTGCTGCAGCTTCAGATTAAAAGCATTTAACTGGCAGAACATGAGTTGAATATTACTATGAATGAGTCGCAGGAAATGCAGTGTGTTTGTCAGTGACCTTAGCACATCTTGGTCATTTCTGGACAGTGGATCAGTTCAAAGTATCACAGGGAGTAATGGAGCGAGAAGGAGCAGCCACAGTGAGCTGTTAGATGAAGAGCTGCAGGAAACAGGCTTCACACCTCCAACTTGTCAGCCAGGTAACCAGCTCCTCCCACTGTGCCCTGCTGTGCACAGACTCAGGCGAATTTATTTAAAAATAGCGCCTCAACCAGCTACTTATACAATGGTGCGATAATGCAATAATAACGATATTAATGATATATCAGTCAGAGGAGTCGTTTTTATGCTTGGTGAGTTTATTTAATTTGACATTGACGCATTGACTTTTCAGACTGAATCCGTACATTTTGCTGAGACTTCTGTAGGAGTTTGAATGCACACCTTTTACTTACACTAAGGCATTTTAAAATTATTGTTTAGGTATTTTAACTTAAGTAAAGGATCTGGATCCTCCACCAATGTTATAGCCAGATTTTCACTGTGGTGGTGTTCATATTGTGAGACAAATTTAGTTCAGATTTTCTCTGTAATGTGGATAAATCAGGATAAATCACATGTGAATACAACCTCAGTGCAAAGCACTTGAAATGTCAGGTGTGACCAATGTGTATGACAACAATTATTTATAGCACCAAGAGTTCAGAGTACAAGAGTTCAGAGCAAGAAAACACCACCCTAACCGCAATAGTGATGGCAATGATGACAATAATTGAAAGAGAAAAATACAAAAGATGCAGACAGTGAGGTGGGAGAAAATGCAAAAGAACAATAGAAGGATCCAAGAAACAAGAGAGAATAACCTTAGAATGGACTTTGTGCGTGCCTGGCTGACAGAGCCTGCTTATTTAGGCAGGTCAAATGATCCCGGTGCATTGTTCAGAACTCTATATTAAGCACATACGTTGGATCAGTCTCATTTTTATCTTTGTGCAAGAGCCATACACAGCATGTTTAGTCGAACTCATCAGTCTTGGACCATTCATCCTGCAAGCGAGTGTAATTGAACTGCTGAGGTGCTGCAGTCTGCTGCTAACAGCAGCACCTCTCCACCCCCTAAGCACACTGACAGAAATGGTCTTTGAAAAATAAAAGTGGCTGAAATTTGAGCCATGCATCCAGTCTTGGACACTAACGACGGATTTATGCAATTAACCCCGTCACATATCTCTCCCAGATTGAGGTGAGGGTGGAGGGGGTGGGGTATAGGTAATGCCTACAAGGTCCCCATCTGGATGTAAATACGCCTGTTCTTTTAAATGAACGACTTTACAAGCACAAAAAAGCCATCAGGATCCTCACACCTCTGCCACCCTCTGGCAATGTAATCACTTTGTGCATTGGATATTGCATTTATTTTTTAATATTTCACTCTCCCCCGTCTGTTCATCTCTCTTTCTACCTCGGCTTGCTCCCCTGCATGCATTCCATTTTCATTCTCACTCTAAATGGCATTTCTTCCCTAGAAATTAGATATCAGCCGGGCTGTCCCTTATTATTTCAAGCCAGAAGTGAGGACTCCAGTTACGACCTAGATATCGCTCTCTCCTCTCTTTCTCTTACTCTGTCCTTCCCCTCTCTCCCTCTCCAGCCCTGTCTCTTTATCCCCTTTATCTCTGTTCATACTTCTTCCCCTCCCTCTCATCCTCACCTCCGAGGCCTCACCTCCTCTCCTGCCTCACCTATCTCTTGCATTAAATCAAATGGAACACATTAAAAGTGGCATGCACAGCAGACAATGGCTTTTATGATTGCCTGCTATGTTCGGCCTGGTTGTGCTGCACAGCTCCATAAAATGCCATTTGTATCACCTCATTTCATAGGGCCTTACGACACAGACGAAACAGAAAGGGGGACTGAGAGGAGACACAGAGACCAAGCAGAGATATAGTAGGTTGAGCGTGGAGAGAGGATGAAAGAGAGAACGAAAAAAGGGGGGTGATAGTTTGGCAGAGAGGGAAGTAGAGGCCAAAGAGAGTAAGAGAAAGAATTAGAAAAAGGAGATCGAATGTAGAGACAGAGTAAAATGAGAGCAGAGATAGAGAGAGAAGAATGAATAAAACTGGATGAAATCGCAAAAGAAAAATCTGCAAGAGCAACAGAGCCAGAATGAGGGGGCAAGACAAGACAGGTGAGAAATGAGGGTAAAAAAAAAAAAAATGGAGGGAGGCTGAGGAAGGAACTGGCAGAGAATGAGAGAAAGGGATAAATGAATGAATAGGAACAGTGAGATGTGTGGAATAGAGAGCAATAGGTGTGAGTAGGAAGAAAAGCCAAGAGAAGAAAAGAGGAGGTGAAAAAAGGGTGAGAAAATGATATTGGTGAGGGAATGATAGACAGTGAGAGAGAGAGAGTGAGGGCTGTATAGTGACTGAGATTACCCTGGAAAGCCCTGACACTATTCAAATAAGAACAAGCTGCCAGGACAACTACGAGGATTTAGAGCAATAAGAAATATATAGCAACCCGGGGAGAGAGAGAGGGGGCTGATGAGGGCACATCTCGTGCTCTCCCTCCTCGCCTCCCTTCCTCCCTCTCCATTAGTACAGTGAGCATATTGGGCTTATTAAATTCTAATTGTCTGTAATGGCCGCCCAGGCTCTCTGAGGCACCATGTGACAGGGTGAGAGTGAGCGGAGGTATTTGTTTTGCTAATTGGAAACCGTTCAGCTCCCTTAAGTGTTCTGCTGTTTGCCGCTTCTCGGGGAGCTGTTGATAAAAACCGGGTGGAAAGATGGATAGATGGATAGATAGCGCAGGTACAGCAGAAGGAGCGAGAGAAAGGGAGGGAGACGGGGTGGAGCAGCGAGCGGGGCGGGAGGGCAGAGTGTAAGAGGAGCACCTTGGGGGTATTTACCGGTGAGAAGGAATATGAAAAATCAATGAGGACATAATGAGCTTCATTTAGAAAGTTGTCAGACACTAGCGGAGGGCTGTTTAGCATGCTGCATCCACTGTGTGAAACAAAAGCTGTTTACACAACACACACCACGTACAGTATGTGTTACTGAGGTTTCAGAAAACACTCACAAAGGCTGAGATTGCATTCAAGCTGCCTCATGCAGAAATTATATTATGATATGTTTATGATTTATTATTTATGAGTGAATATTGTTATGTGGTTATATGCTGTGTGAGCCCCTTTGTATTGGTCTGTATGAGGTTTGTTTATTTCACTCTGTACTCAGGAATTCCTTGACCCTCCCTCCCCACCAATATCTCTCACGTCCTTGCAGCGTCCTTACACACAGCATGCCTCAGAAAGCCATTTAGAGTTCTTTACTTGTTCTCTATACCTCCTCTGCACCTTCTTCCCTTTCCCTTCCTCCCTACGGCAATATAAGTAGTGGAAAGAGCAGAAGGTGCGAAGAGGTGCAAAAAGCATCTACCGTGTTTCCATATGGCCTTGCTTCCGCTGAGCTCTGCACTCACAAACACACGCTGAAAACAGACATGCAGGTAAATATGCACACACTGGATCCCAGGTCAGGCAGCTTTCCTCAGTGCACAGAACCCCAGGAAGTCTTTGTGTTTTCACAGGAAATGTGTATCAACGTATGAAGGTATATACATATAATGGTGCTAATCTTCAAGGCCTCAATAATTATAAGCCAATTGATAATATGAGGGGTGGCTGTTAAGCTATAGAGTCAGACAAAACCTGGCAGATGAGGAAAACCATATTTTTGGTTGTTATATATCAGTGCCTCGTAGTCCCATGTGGGATGGGCCAAACGTGTGTCATGACATGGCAGTAAAAATCAACAATGGTAATATAAGACTCTGAAAGGGTCCGTTACACATAATAGGCTTGTTGATGATACTTCTTCTCTTTTCCTTTAAGTGCAACTTTAAATTCAGGACTTGTAGTGGAGTATTTTTAACTGTGGTATTTCTACTATTATTTCAGTAAAGGAGTTCTTCTTTCACCACTGCCTATCAGAAACCTCAAATGTTTACTTATTAACTTTTTTTTGGGTACATATTATTATTATATTACACAAAAATAAATAAAACCTAAGTGTAAAAATGACCATTTCACATTTTAAGGGGGGTTATGAGTGTGTGTGTGTGTGTGTGGACCATTTCTTGACCCACACTAGTCTCTCCAGCAAGTTAAAAGGTCACCTAATTGTGCCTCGTCCTGCCTCCTTAAGCAAGCAGGCAAAAGCTACAGGTAGTAGCAGTATTGTTAGCGAGTCTTATGTTACCTTGCCTTGTTGACAAGTCCACCCTTGCTGCCTCACAAGTTTGCACATTGAGATGCAATCCCATTGTACACAATCAAGACAGTGAGAACACATTTTCACACCTTTGTAAATGTGAAGTCCTATGGATCAGATGTCATTACCCAGACAACATATCCAGACAGAGATCACATGTTAACACGAGGTGTAGATGGGGCCTTAGAGGTGCAGGTTGTCTTATTGTGTTACCTTCAGATACGTAGAGCTAGGCTAGCTGCCTCCCATCCAGTCTTTATGTTAAACTAGGCTAACAGGCTGCTAGCTAATATTGAAATTACAGACATGGGAGTAGTACTCTGCAAGAAAGTAAATGTGTTTTTCACAAAATAATTCTCCCTCACATATGTGCTTTTATTCACACACACACACACACTTTTACATTTTTTCTTGGCAACCAAATGATTCAATCATGGCAGTCAATTGAAATGTTTTCTCCCTGTGGATTTGTGACAAATACCCCCTTCCCGGCTTATGTGGGTGTCCCATTAGAAATGAACAGAAGTGCTTTTGGCTGCCTTGTCTCCTTTCCCCCGGTGCCTTTTTAAGTGCTGCCGTGTTATTTTTACATCACTGTGTGTCAAGGTTTAGACGGATAGGTGCTGTATGACTGGCTGTTCGGAGAAATGGAGGCAGGTCCCACAGCGATTTGTCTCAGCTATTGTTGGGGAAGTGCGCATGGGGACGGTGGATGTGAAGACCGGAGTGTGTACGAGGTCGTGTGTGCATTTCCATGTCTGAGTTGTATGTGTTCAAGCTCACGCTGTTTGAAAGCACCGGTACATGTGCAGGTTGAGTGTATCTGAGCATGGGCAAATATGTTCAGGAAAGGCTCCGTGACACTAGAGTAGAGGCAGTTTTAGAAGATGCAGAGGGAAGGTATTTCTGGGCATCACAGCGGAGAATATATTTGTTGGAATCAAAGAAACTGTATAACCATGGCAACATATGGTGAAATGCACAGTGAGCTAATCAACGGATGTCTCAAGAGATACTCAGCTATATTTGCTAAAGGAGTAGCATATGCCAAAGGGTGTATTCGAATAAATACACAGAAATACACAAAAAGGCTGATTAAAAAGAAAAAAAACAGAGCATGGATGATTTTACAAATACACGCATAATGAAGGCAACTTTAACTCATACAACAGGCACAAAACATAAACACAAACTATCATCTGCACTAAAATCTCAGTTATTTTAAATTAGTTAATGTCTGGATTATTTTGTTGATTACTGAGTGATATGACTTTCTGATATTCAAATATTTTACAGTATGGAAAGCATATTAAAAATATACAAATGAATGACTCTTGAAGGTTCACTCTTGACCTTGGAAACAGTGGTTATCTTAATTAGTTTTTTCTAAGCTTCCAAGCACAGTTTGTAGCTTTCATCTGCTCATGGAGTTTGCTCAGTTGAGATAGTCAGTTGTTATCACGTGTCTCCATTATGGGGAGAACATAACCATTGTCTCTTTTTGACCGCCTTCCCAGTGAATGGTGGGACCAGTTTGGGTGTTTGTGGAATTCATGGTTACAAGTAGCTTCTCCAAAAATCAAGCCTCGTAAAACAGTTCACCAGCACTCCTTATTGGATTTACAATGAACAGTTTTTCAAGAAGAGGATCAAAATCGATGCAGCTGAACTGGGGTTTGTGGCCAATGTAGCCTCGAGCCAAGCAGAGTTCAGGAGCGGGTTGCAGAGGTCTGGAAAGTTTTTCTCTAACTTTGGGTGTAACTGGTGTGGGATGTGGCATTGGTCCATGTCATATACTTGTCCTCGTAAAAAATAAACATTAAGTAAATAGAAACACCGACACAATTTCTCAGAGGCTGAGGTGAACCCTCAAATTTCTCTTTTTTTTCCAACCATCTTTCCAAAACCCAAATGTATTTAACAATGATATAAAACAGAGAAAAGCAGCAATAAGCGTCTTTAGTGGAACCAGTAAAGATTTGACATTTTTACAGCTTCCTGACAATTAATCAATCATCAGAATTGCTCTCTGTAAAGTGACAAAGCAATTAATTGGAAAATCATTTCAGCACTAATCCAAAGATGGACACAGACTTCTATTACATTGTCTTAAGGAGAGTTTTACCACCCATGACGTGCACCTTGATCCTCCCCTGTTCTCTGGCTCCTGTACATTTGCATGTGTGCCCTGTCAACAGCCGAGACAAAATACTCTTCACGACTACACACTGACTTGGTAATCCCCAATTAGACACAATAATACTATTTAGTGAGCAGCTGTCCCCACAGACACCTGACACACACATAAACACAGGCGTGAACACTGCCAAGCACACACAACACGCGTGGTGGCATTCGCCCACAGACACACACACACACACACACACACACACACACACACACACACACACACACACACACACACACACACACACACACACTATACACACTATACACACACACACACTGTACACACACATGCGCACATATGGCTCTAGCCTGCATGCTCTGCTAGAGCGTGTTAGCTGCCTCACCAGATGCCTGCTGGATAATCTAGGTGCCATAATGTGATGTTCTGCCAGCCAGTGGATGTGTGTGTGTGTGTGTGTGTGTGTGTGTGTGTGTGTGTGTGTGTCTGTGTGTCTGTGTGTCTGTGTGTCTGTGTGTGTCTGTGTGTGTGTGTGCACTCTTGTCTGCCAAGATTTGGGCTAGAAACTTTGTCAGTTGGCTTGTTTGCAGTCTGAGCATCTTTCAGGTTAAGTTACTCCTCACTTCACTTCCTCTCCCTCGCCGTCATCTCGTGCTCACCTTATTTCTCTTCTTTACTTCTTTTCCTTCACTCCTCACACTGCTCTCATTGTCACTCTTTCCCCATCCTTCCTCTGTCTGGAAGTCACCCCAACACCTGTGCCTTCCCTCCCCAGCCTCCACTTCATGCCTCCTAACACGTGCCACCAAATGTGCTGTCCAGAAAATCCCTGGTGATTATTGTTCCTAATTTGTCATGTCAAACCCAATGTCTGCTCAGATAGTGGTATATTGAGCAGCTGACAGACACTTGATTTAGAGCGGCGTAAGCATAAGCACAAAAGGGAATTACATGAAAACCACAACAAAGAGTCGTAGGATGAAGCTGTTGACTAAATTGGAGCGAGCGAATCCCCTCACCAGCCCAACCCCGAAGTTTCTGAGACTTAAAATGCTGCTTTGAGTGATTTCCATCATAGCTATTACATATGCATCACACACACACACACACCTCTGCATAATTTCTGTAACAAGTAGCCACTTATTTACACCAAATCTACATTTGCCACTTAACTTGTGTGCTCCGGTGGCCCGCCGCAGCGACAGGCATGGTGCACATTCGTCTAAGAGTTCCTCAAGCCATCCATCCTCTTTTTTTATTTTATTTATTTATTCTTTTTGTTCCTCCTTCTTCTCATCATATCAAAAAACTCAGTTGCTCCCCTTCTCTAAGTTCTCTGTGTTCGAGTGAGTGAGTGAGCAAGCGAACAGTCACTAATTCATTCCCGAACAATAACAGAAACTGCATTTGAGGGTGTGTGGGTGTGTGTGAGTCTTTTATTGTACATCAGTAATGTATGGGAAAAAAACTGGGGTCTTGACCTTGCTGAGCTAAATGTGATGATGTGCACTAACCAACCACATCTGGCCACAGATACGGTGTTAAATGGTGGCTCTATTTCTCTGTATGCAGTACACCAAAATGGATCTAAAATAAGATCTTGATAGACAGTAACATATTTAGGGATGTAACAAACAACTGCTTTCTTTATGTAATATTTCACATTTAATCTGCTCGTTGTTTGGTCTGTACAGTGTCAGGAAACTGAAAAATACACATCACAGCTTCCCAGAATCCAGGGTGTCAACAGTCACAAAGCCAAAGAGATTCACTATATTGTTATATAAGAAAGATAAATACTATATCTTCATTTTGTAGAAGATTGAATCAGGAAATTAGTGGCATTTTTGCTCCAAAAATAAAGTGAAAAGATAAAATTATATCAAATTGTCACTTTAATGGAGGAATCGTGTCAGCTCAAATGGATTGTCAGGTTGCCTACTGGCTTTGCTAACTCGTGCTTGTGAGCCATCCTTGTTAAAAAGCAACTCATGTGGATTGTGTTACTGCAGAGACGTCACTGTGCAGCGTTATTCAAATACTCAGTGCTCACATGCTGTAGGTCTTTCATGCATTTGAGCTGAAGGACAAGTCACTTTCATTTAACTCGCATCAGAGGAATAGCGATTTCCTCGCAGAGTACAAAGCTATTCAGATGCCCACATCTCTGCTTTTCTGCTTACACAGTAGTGAAATTCCACCTCTTGAATAGACCACTTTAAATGACAAATATTTACCATGAGACTGATATTCTACAAATGACAACAAAAGATCTGTTGCAGGTGAGACTATTCATACTCAGTAAAATATAAAGCAAACAGCTGTAATTTTTGATGAAGCTTCATTTGTTAACAAACCCTAAACTTTTTGTAGGTTAAAGAATATTTGAGTCTTATTTACTTAGTTTTTTTCCAGTCATTCCTATTAGTAATGATAACAACCTCCAGGCCAGTTGTTAGGATCAAGCCTGACAGGGAAAGAAACATGAGAGGTCAGACCATCAGAAATGTTTTAAAGGGACACTGTAGCACCTTTACCACTTTTAAAGCTTATATCAAATGTTTTTTAGGAATGTGCCCCTGTTCTGTTTACATCTGTGTGTTGACACATTCCTGATGCTGGTTTCACGCAGTTTGACTGATCGATAGTTGGCGGTTTTACACACAAAGAAACGTAACAATGCACCAGCAAAGGTAAAAAAAGATGACTGCAGGTTAGGAAGCATGCATATAAACAATGAACAATTTCAAATTTTCAAAAAATGAGCCTTTGCTAAATGTATTTTTGAGAAAGGAAGTTCAGCCAATACGTCTGTTCAAAAATACACGAACTGAATGTTCACATTGCTTTTGTTTATTTATAAGAAAACTCCACAGGACACCTTTAATCAAACTAACAGGTTAGACCAACTAATTTGAAAAAGGAAACAAAAGCAAACCATAAAATGATTACCCAAACAACAGCATAATTTCCACTGGGGATGCTGGGTGCGTGCCCCCCCCCCCACCCCCCAGTTTCCAAAATCTTTTCTTTTTGGGTCCCCCTCACTTTTATACAATATGTTTTTATCTGAGATGAGAGAAAAAGAAAAAAAAAACATTGATCTGTGTCACTTTCAGTTATTTCCCAGCTCTCAAATTAACAAGCTTAAGGAGCAGCAGCAGTGATGCAGTGAGTGCTTGTACTCTTTTTATAGCCCTGGGTTTTGCCTCTCCTTGCCATATTGGTGAAGGATGCTGGGGCAGCATGCATCCTAAAATGAATACGTGCAAACATCATTCGAGGCCAAAAAAGGTGCTGCCAACTATATAATCAATATTTTAGATACATTTAATGTAACCCTAAAAAGAATAAGCACAGTGCTCTTAAGATGCAAATATAACACTTATCTATCAGAAATGAACTGATAAGTATAAAGGAAACTAAGTGATTTTGTTTTGTCCCTTTAACTGCATCCATCACAGTTCACAGAGCGCCTCCCAGCTGAAGTTTGACCTACCTTTGGCTTCACTTGCAAACACCGTTGTTTAGATGTGTAAACTGTATTTACCACTTGTCTGCTCGTGATTTGTATTCCCAAATCTCAGCAATTAATTTAGTGAGTACAGTGTGGTTAGAACTGAAAGAAATAAGAACTAAAGACTAAAAGCTTTAATAAACTGGATTTATCCTTTAAATTCATCCAGGAAAATATCACCATCAGGCTACAAATGGATACCATGATATTCCCCACAGGCAGACACTGATTAAACCTACAGGCTTGATGTAATGCCTGTTGTCATTTGAAATTTCACTTGACTGAGATTCTGCATGTACAAATTGGAATGCCATCTCTTTATTTATTTAAGTCAGAAAAAAAAGGCATTATTTCCATTTGTTTATACCCTTTCAGACTGTTTGAAGTGTTTTACAATTACAGGCCAGACAGAGCAGACAAACGATGTTGACAGGGAGGCAGGCCAAGTGGAAGACAGAAAGGAATTGTACTCGCTGCAGTTAAAATGGAAAATATCAAGCGGTATTCAACCGATGACTGTAATTTAGCCAAACCTCTTCAGGGGTACTTGACAAAGCATATTAAACAGGGCGACTGATTTTTGGAAAACAAAACAATGACAACATCCTTCTGGCTGCACTACTTCAGACAAGAGACGGCTTCATTTCAGTGACTGAGAATTAGGTTTATCTCTGTGTTTTTGGTTTGTTTTGTTCTTACACGAGGCACGTCAAAGGGACAGCACACACAAGTCCTGAGATCGGAGGTGAGCAAGGCTCTGAAGCGGTGTCGAGAGAGGGGAGGAAGATACTGGATTCCCGCGGCTGAGTTTAGTGTTACTTGCAGCTCTTTGAGCCTGTATGTAGCACTGATGTGCTGTGAACCAGACACCCTCAACCTGCTCCAGTAAATTTACTCAGGACCCAAAAATGCCTAACCAGAGAGAAAGCACATATCTTCCCCCACAGCTTCCCAGAGACAGAAAAGAAAAGTTACTTTGTCAGCCAACTTCGCCTGCATACAAAAGGGGTTAAAAAAAGGCAGAGCTGCTCTTCACACACATACACACACACACACACACACACACACACACACATATGTATATATACAGACAGGCAGTCTGACAGACAAGGTTGGAGAGAATAGATGTGGGCAGGTTCAGTGATTCCGATGTCAGAGGCGGTCTGAACGCTCTCTGTGTCTATCCTCTCTCCACTAGACCTTACATGGCAGTTCTCCTCTCCGGGGTGTTCTGAGAAGACAGGAGGGGCGGCAGGGGGAGAGGAGCAGAGGAATGAGGGGAAGGGTGGGGACACACACACACACACACACACACACATATGATGGCAGGTACTAGGGGATTGTTCCAATGCCCTTGACATGAGGGAAACGCCAGAATAAGAGAGAACAAGATCCAACAAAAAAGGGGGATATCAGAGAGAGCCTTAGGAGGAGGCTGTGTGTGTGAAGGAGTGTTTGTTTTCGCTTTAGATTTATGTTTGTGTGCATGTGTATTTAAATATAAATGTTTGCTTTCATATATGGGCTTGTTATCATGTTGCGTGTGTGTTTCTTGCCTAGTCGGAAAATCAACATCAAGGCTGGTATATTCTAAAGGTTTTGACAGTGTGTGAGTCCAGTATGTGTTTTTCTGAGAGTAGTTCAATGTATGAGAATATGTGTGTGTGCGCGTGCACGTGTGCGTGCATGCGCTCACTGCCCAAACCCAGTATGAGTCCCAGACCAGGGCTTTTCTTTGGGCTAGCAGATGTTTTGCTCTCACCTTGCCATACCTCATAAAGCGTGATGGCTCAGGACCCGGGGGCCAGTCTGGCACAAACACACATATGAACACAAATGCATACGCACACACATGCATGCCTTCATGCACACATACACACACACATAGTATGCAAACTCCCCTCTGTGACCCACCCCACTGCCATCACCACAAAACCACGCATACACACACAAAAACAGAGAAACACACACAAACACGCACACAAACATGCACTCACAAATTCAGTCACATAGAAATAGGCAAAGTCGTGGTCTTCCACTCTGTCTTTGTAAACTGACATGCAGAAAGTGTCAAGGCCACAACAATGTGAAAGTTTGAATGCTGTGAAATCTACAGCCACGGGAAAGACAGGATGTAGGGACACACAGGATGTAGGGCTTGTGTCCACAGGCAGCTGTTTTTGTGCTGGCAGCATCTATTTTCTATACAGCTCCTATGAAGTTCAGCTTTGACAGTACTCAGTGTCCTCAGAGTCCTCAGCGTACAGATTTTTTTTCTTCCCGCTGCACCCACTGTGCTTTCAATTGAAAATAGTTCAGCAGTTCATAGGCGGAAGATCACCAAGCTTATCAATGTCACTTCTCTCTCACCGACCAATCAAAATCAAGAAGGAGGCGGAACTTATGAAATTAACACTGTCAACAATGGCGGCGGAGAAACCGATCCTGGCTGACAACCCAGTTTTTTTTTACGATCACTGAACACTGAAGGGTTACCATGATTAATATTTGAAATCAAGAGTGTGGAGGCGTGTTGCCATGTCTGTCAGGACATGTGAGTGTCCTACTGCTAGCTAGCTCGCATTAATGTTTACTACTACTATGGAGGCTAACAGCTGTAGCTAGGGACTCTGTTATTGTTAAGGTAGCAGCATAGCTAATGAGGGTTTTGTGTGAATCAGTGCAGTGGAGGACTGCAAAAGGAAGTTGAAATACCTCTGAGACAGATATGCTAAGGAAAGGTGACAGGAACAGTTCAAGAAGAGCGGCTCAGTCAAAAAAAAAAAAAAGTACACGGTGGTGCTCAGCTTCCTTGAACCCCATTTATAAAAGAGAGACCTGCCAGCTCGGTGAGGTCAGTTTGGACCAGCATTGGGCTGTCATTTAATTCAACTGAAATAGCAGCAGCAGTACATTTAAACCTTATGATAAGAACTTGTGACAGGATGTCAGATTTACCACAAGTCACAGAAAATGGAGGAGAACACCAGCACCCACAGCAGGCCTGAGCACATACCAACAGTCTGTCATCGACGCTCTCAACAAAGTGCCAGGCGCTGACGAGAGCTTTCTCCTGTGTCATTACGGCTATTGAATCAAAAAAACCACACACAGACACACACACACACACACACACACACACACACACACACACACACACACACACACACACACACACACACACACACACCAGTAACAAATCTATAAGTGCCAATTTGTTGTTTTGCAAAATTACATTTAACACTGTTAAAAACTAACATAAAAGTGTTAGATAGATCTAATGCATAAAGATTTATTAAAGACAATTTATTATTAGTCATTTGAGTAGTGGGAGACAGCTCTTTGGTGTTTAGGTGTTCAGTGATGTTCACAGGATTGTGTCCTGCCATGGCACTCTGCCCTCTGGAGAGGAGAAGTAGCTGGTGAGGATGTTTCTGACAGCAGCTCCTCCTCTGGAGGTGTTGTTACATCTAACTCTTCAAACCCTGGGGATGCTCCTCACTGCATCCTGTGGCTCTGCTGGTGCAGATAGTGTGTGGGGGACATAAAGATCTTAAGAATCCCAGTGGAGAAAATTTTGCAATATACATGTGGCCTTTACAAAACACTCCCCTGCCTCAGGTGATACTCCCAGAACCTTGCTGTATTGCCTCCATTGATTTGCTAATTTGCCAAAACAGGGTCCCAAGCTGCAGAGCAGCAGCAGCAGCCAGACACAGCCAGACGCAGCTAAGATGTGATAGATAGATAGATAGATAGATCTGGTTACTGGCTGCCACTGCAGGGAGGGGCCTGGATGATAACATGCTTCCTGACCATTGAACCCATGCAGTGTGGGAATGCCCATAGCCTCTGGAAGTGCTCCGCTGTTCTTCTCAGGGCTTCAGCCCAGGGGACGGGGATGTATTCTTCCACTAAGCAGTTCCAGATTGCTCCACACACACTCCACACAATGCTGTAATCAGTGCAGAAACTCCACTCTGTAACTGATAGTACGTGTCCTAAAGGAGTCCTCTGTTGACAGATACCTGTAAAATGTAACATCAGAAAGTGGGTAACACATTAGATTAAAGCCCACAACTTACAGTTTAATTAAACCAAATTTACAGCTTATTTTTTAATAATAATGATGTACCTGTACTGTACACATCACTGCATACTTGTACAAGAATGTGTTGGGATAAGGGGGGTACAATGTGGGAACTTAAAAATGATTTATTCTGCATTTTCTAACTAATGGGTGTCTATTCTACATCTGTAAGTAAAGGAAACAAGGGAGTAACAATCACCACTTTATATTACAGCCCACAGATGGTGTGCCTCCCCAGTAACGACATGAAGCACAGGGGTACACTATATATAGAAAAATATTGGAACAGTATGTTTTAATTTGACTTACCTAGAAACATGGAGGAGCAAACTAAATTAACTGCTCTTTTGTTGTCAAAACAGCTTATCATCCATACACTGATCAGCCACAACTTTAAAAGAGATAAGCCGGTGGTTTTAATATTGTGGTTGGTCGGTGTATATAAAAATATGATCGGAGTCTCGTGTTTTATCATGTCGTATTTGTAGTTGATTTCCTTGGATGGAAAAGGAAGCAGTGCATAGAGCTGAAAACAGATGAGCTTGTTTTCCACTGCAGTGCACACTGAAAGGCTGCAAACGTCCAAATTGCTGGGGAGAATACTTATGCTTTAATAACTAAAGAATCCTCAACATGTGCTTTCTCCAAAACATACAGTAACATGGCGCATGTGATCTTGCAGGGTGGATACATTTTGTTCACCGGTGACGCACGGAGCCACCTGAGCGTGACCATGTTGACAGCTGCACACACACACACACATCATAAAATGAGAGACGTTTGCTGGTGAAGTGAACGGTATCTGAGTCTTCTGATACCTACCACATGCATGACAATACACCATACCTTAGTAAAAACACAAAAATACCCCAAAGTTATCAAACCAAAAAATAAGGAATGACGTACTTTGTACTAGTGTGTACTACAAGTTGTGGGCTGTAAACTAAAGCATTACCAGAAACTGATATGCATACAGACTACACATACGCAGGCTAGGCCTACGTCTTATATACCTTATACTGCCATCACATATCAGATTGCCCAGTGGTCACATTAGTTAAGTTGATAAATTGGCTTACACTCACACATTTTATTTCACATTTTCACTGAATATAACATAGTTATGACAGCTATGACATATCTTCACCGCCCCCCTTAAGGAGGCTTTTGGTTTTCTCTTTCAGCTTTGTCCTGTAGAGTACCCATGTCCATTACAGACCATGTCCTGCATTTCCCTATGGTTAAAATGCTGTTAAAATGTGAATATTTAATTCCTTGCCTCTTACTGTAATGTTAATACTGTCTGTCTGGGCCTTCTGGGGTAGTTTTAGATAGATAGATAATAGACAATGTCTGCCTGTCTGATTATTTGGGGTATAATGATTACTTAATAATCATTATTACTTTTAGGGTATAATAATGTAGTTTCACAGCAAGTATGTTGTATTTAATAGGCATGAAAACACACACTGGACACTGGAAAAAACTCAAAAATACAAACCATCACAATATTTACAATATTCATCTCTACATCAGCTTCAACTGCAGTAACCTACGCTGTAAGTCAGAGCCCCAGGTTATCATGGTTTACAGTGAGAATGCATCCATTTCACAAAGGACACAAGCCTTTATTATTAATTGATGTACAATGGACCCACATTTGACCCACTCAGATGACAGAGAGCTGTCACCGTTAGCAGTGACTCCAGTCTATAGTGTAGCTCATACACATCACTGCTAACCCAGAGAAATGGAATTACATCAGGCTTCACTATCAAAGAGCGGGGTTCACTGTCCTCTGATCCTCAGTCAGTATTCACTCTCGCTGTCACTCATCCACATATCAGCTCTCTGTCTCTCTCTCTGTCTCTCTGTCTCGCCCTCTCTGTCTCTCTGTCTCTCTCTCTCTGTGTCTCTCTGTCTCACCCTCTCTGTCTCTCTCTCGTTTTTTCTCTCTTTTTTTCACTCTCTGTCTTTCTTCCTCTCTCTGTTTCTCTCAGCCTCTGTCTGTCTGCCTCACCCTCTTTGTCTCTCTCCCTCTGTCTTCCTCTGTCTCTCTCTCTTCAGGGAGCTGGTTCCATGACATCTAAACGTTTAAATTAATAATCTACCAACCCTCCAAAACTTTAGTTACCAGATCTTATTTAATAATCAAAGGTTTTAACCAAATCACATATCCAGTTCTGCAAAATCTCTTGTAAGTGTCACTGTGCACTGTACAGTTACCGTATGTAGTCTAGCTATAGCTGACTTGATTGAACTCCCTCCAAGGATCTGTCTGACTCCTCTACAATACCTTGTTCACGCACGACAAAAACCACCTGCTGTGCGGATTATTATGAACAGAGGAAATCTTTTGATAACTGACAGAAAAAAAGACAAAAAACAAAGTAACACCTCTTTGCTGCCACAAATCCTCTTGCACTACACACATACTGTATATCTACTGTATATCGCGGCGAATGACAGGAAAACTATATAACTTAAAACATTTTTTATTATTAAGTGATGGTTTTTGTAAAGCCTGATTTCAGGGGGTGCTGCAGCATGGCTGGCACATCCACGTCCATGTGACATAATGAAAACAATAAATCATAATTTGTGTAATTATTTATTATTTGTTTTTTAGTAAATTGCCACCTATTTTTTTTCCCAGCCAGCACAAATGAAATGCACACTGCAATCACCTGAATTTAGACAAATTAGCAGGCGGCTTTGAATGTATTATTTATCTATAAAAGGACAGACAACCTGTTCAGAATACGCAAAAATAACAACAAACTGCAAACATTTCAGTGACTTGTATGTTTGTGGCTTTATATCCGAGTGTTTTGGTAATATATTCAGTTTTAGACCTAAAACTGAATATATTACCAAAACAAACTTACCTGTAAGTTTGTTTTTTCCTCCATAAAACCTAATTTATTTTTTATAATTTTTTTTTTTTACCATCATCCCTCACCTTAATTCTCATTCATTACACGTGAATAAAGTAGAAAATTTGTAGAAAATAAAGAAATAAAAACACTAGGAGACACACAAAGAGAGAAATGCATATTCACAAACACACACACACACATACACACATGGAAAGCACCAGGTTTGACAGAGAGACCAGAGGCCAGTCAACGCTACAAACACTGCTGAGATTCTCATTAAAACCCCCGAGAGAAAATCCTTTTTAATCGTGGGAGCATTAACCAGTGGTAATCCACTGTAGATTATTCTAAACTGTAATACTGAAGGCAACCGCAAGGTGGCAGAAAGTCTGATGATACCCCAGCACACACCACAGTGGTTACACAAGCATGGATTTATCTTTTTAACTCTACAGTAACCAACCAGGGTCAGATCTGACTGCAGACATATTTGCCTGTCCATCTTTTAGGATAAGAAGTGACAGTAAAAACAATTTTCTCGATGTTTTTCAAATGAAGGGTTTTCTGTTCTGTTTTTTTTAAGAAGTCTATTTCTTGTGAGGAGAATATATTGACCCGTGTTCTTTGTCGGCATTGACTTCTAATGTTATTAAAACCCAATATGTTGAAAAGTGTTGAGGCAGAGACCATTTGTTTTGCCATATTTTTTGACAAAATACAAGAATGACCATAAATATCACACCATTTTTTTCCTACATGTTAAATTGCCCATATGTGAGTAAATATATAATCACAATCAATTTGTTTCCCAAAAAGGGCTCATGTGTCTTTTTCTGAACTGTCATCAGTTCAAAATCAATTCTCATAAAATCAGGAAATGTAATGAGGAAACGAGGTGGTGCTAAGACGAGGCTTCAGCCGTCAGAGTTCGGAAAATCAAGCGGTCGTTCTTCCAAAGTACTAGTCCAAGTACCAAAATAGTAAAGTTTAGTACGAAATTCCCTAATTCCTGTGTAACCAGGGTAACCTGCAGCTTAGGGGTTAAGGCAGCAACCATGAACTGCTGCACCCTTAGTTCTCATGTGGGTGGAGACCTTTGTTACTTGTGTTTACCTCCTCTCTCTCCCCTCATTTTCTATTATGTCTTTCCTATTTGTCCATCACTTCCATTGGAATCGTGTTAGAAAGAAATTACATCACAATCATTTTTGACATTAGGAACAATTACAGCAACCAGTAGCTCTTTTAATGTGCATAAGGGCAAGTTGGTTTTGTTTTACTCCAAGACATACCTGACAAAATATGAAATGAAGTTATACAGAAATACAAAGATGGTAGAGAGATGTGTGGTTTTGGACTGTAAATGTTTAGACTGTAATTGCCATGAATCTGTTATTTTATAAAACAAACAAGAGACAAAAAAAAATGTTTTTGTAATTAACTGGGCTTTAGCTTTTCTGATAATTAGAGCGAAGTGTGAGTGAAGGAATGGTGAAAAAGGCACTCATTGTGTGTTTGTTATGTGTGCAGCCCAGTTTGGGCAGCCTACAGTAACACAGGCTCACAACTTACGACCTTTCATCTGTATTTGTGTTTTTAAAAGAAAAAGCACACACAGATACAGATGCTCACAGTGACGAGCTGTCTGCTTTTTGCAGGCACCGTGGTGCTTTCATCTTCCTTCATGTCAATCAGCTTCGGTCGATGTTTTTTATCTTTTCGGGTGGACATGCGTTCACACGAGCACATGGCGAGAAAAGCTTTTATGTCTGCACGCCTAACCTAATATTCAAACCCTGAAACTTTCCAAATGTTATCTTCCTCTGACTGGTATAAATAGAGCAACTTCAGAGGTGCTAGGTTTAATCTTTAGGCCCATCAGAGATGACAGTGCAATGGAATAATCAAAAACTTTTACAGCCGCTCTGCAGGCAGATTCCATTGGTTATGAAGGAGGCCAAAGATAAAAGGATGCCTTTGAAAACACATTCTATGCAGAGCCACATATGTCTCTCCCAATTTAGCCTAAACTGGTTCACTACCCCCTGACGAGACCCTGCACACACGTGCACTTTCTGCCAGCATACAAACACCAGGCAGGTTATGCATGAACGTACAGAAATATACACACACAGAAAGACACATATATATTTATATATATATATATGGAAAGAAGCACATGCCTGCACATGTGCACACACACACACACACTCACACACACACACTCACACACAGGCAAGGCACTTGTCATTACTCGCTCCGTCAAAGTAGATCATACAGGCATTAATTGAGAGTGCAATCATGCTCTGAGCCCACGGTTCAAAGGAGCTGATAATAAGCTGTGATAGGTCCAGCTGATGGAAAAAGCCAGGCAGGCTGCTGGCATGCGCAGACACATGCTGGGTTTGTGTGTGTGTGTGTGTGTGTGTGTGTGTGTGTGTGTGTGTGTTCGCCTGTGCTCTTGTATTTCAATCATTGTCAAAAAAAATCTGTGAGATTCTACTGAAAACCCTGGTTTTTGTTGAGTTTTGGCATTAGATTTAGGCTCGGATTTAGTTATGGGGACAGTTAAATAGGGTCTGATTTCACTCTCACTCCTCACAGTTTCAAATTCTGAGGTTGGAGCTTGGTTCCATCTGTCCTCTGAAATATCTCCTGATTTTCTCTCAAGGTTCAGGTTCTTTCTGTGGTCATCTTTGTGCCTGGGTTTAGGCTCAATACACCCTAAACCATTGCCCCAGCTCACAGATTTGGCTTTCTAACTGTAGTTCCATATGTGTGTGTGTGTGTGTGTGTGTGTGTGTGTGTGTGTGTGTGTGTGTGTGTGTGTGTGTGTGTATTCTCTTGCATCTGTGTGTGCAAGCAGCCACTCTAGCCGCTAACTTGTCTTGTAGCCGGCTGTATTCCTGGCATTGCTGTGGTCGATAAGACAGTGGCATGCAATATTAATGCAGCCTTCTACTGTGGTCGGTAAGATCCTCGGACAGCCTCCACTACTGTTTCAGAGAGAACTGAGAACAAACAGTGAGCCTCAAACACAAGAGGTGAGGACAAAGCAAGAGAGGAGGGAATAAACACAGGACGGAAAGTAAAAGAGGAAGGGAAACAAGTCTGAAGGAGGGAAAAGGTGACAAAGACAAGGGATAGAGAAAAAAGATAAAACAAAGCCAGGCAGATGGAAAAAATAGAGCAATAAAGGGGACGAGAAAGCAGCTGAAACACAGGAGAAACAGAGGGCAGACACAGGTCAAGAGATGCAAAAGGCAGGAAAGAACAGTGGATGGAAAAATAGCGATAGTTAAAGTAAAATTGGAGACACAGAAGCAGGGTGAGGAAAATGAGAAGGGGATGAAAGACTTATTTAGAGGATGAGTGAGTGAAAGTGGAACCAGGGAGTGGAGTGAGAGAAAAGCTAACACCAAGCTTAAAGCTGGGGCAGGCAGTAATTTTTTGGTATTATTGGACAATAATAACCTTTCAGCAAATAGTAATTCAAGTGGTCTGAGCGGAAACTAGCCTTCTGCACCTCCTCTTGGTTCTGTTTTTGAGCTTCAAAGAATTTAGCTTGTGATGGGAGAGTTCTCAAATACAGATGTATGTCCCTTCAGGTGGTTAGGTTGTGTAGGTAGATCTACCATGAAAGCAGGCGATGAATGGCTGTGTTGAATGTTCCTAATAATGTAACCTTGTGCTCACCGCAGCCAAAGGCTCACCGCTCTCGGCTAATTCAAGTTCTAATCACAGTTTCCTCCTTAAAGGGCTGGTGGCAGGTGGCAATGGCAAGGTAATATGCACTGATTTTATTTATTTATTTAGATGTAGAACAGCATGCCCTGTGAGAAGTAAGCCAGCAATGAAAATCATAACTTATTCTCATTCTGTGTTTGGCATCAGTCGACCCTGTTCGTTATGTTTCGTGCCCCACTGGGAGAAACACATTTTCCCCAGAGATAATCTAGCCTCTACTTTTTGGTTTTTTTTTACATTTTTGTATATGCTATTGATTTGTGATTTCATAATTTGAATTTATATCATGACTTAAAACTAGCTAATTGTTATCTAAGAGGAAAGACAACTTATGCAACTGAAGGTAACGTTTGGCTGTGTAAAAAGCTGAATAACATGATGGACTCCCGGGCTGCCTCGCTGGCGGTTGCCTCAGGTCAAACTTGTGTGGCGTGCACGTATGAAGCACATGCCCGTGCTTATCCAGTGGGAGGGGCTTATTATAGAGAGGGGGAGAGCTGCAGGAGAAGGGCTTTATTTTCAGATTCTGATATTTTTTGTTTTTTGTTTTTTTTTTTTAATTCCTGCCTGCCCCAGAGACAAAGTGAGAATGTGCTGGGTGAAGAGCTTAGAAAAGTGAGAGATTGTAAAAGCAGTTAAGAGAGAAGAATAATGAGAAAAGCGAGATATGCGGTGTGATAGCTGCGCTCACGATAATGAGGGGTGTTGAGGACATCTGAGCAGGCAGATGGAGAACATAATTACACTTTGTAAGGTCACATAATATCAATACAGTAATTAAATACTCTTCATACTATATGTGTATGCACGCACAGTGTGCGAGAAACAGCAAAGTCTGTTTTCCACTTATGTGTCACTCCCAAATATGAGTGCACATACTATTACTCACCCAGGCATAGCCTCTTTAGCCGTTGCCTGGCAACTTTGAAGCAATTAAAAGCTAGGGGCGCCTGTAACCTGACAGAATATGTGAGTTTGGGGAAAATGCTCACAGTTTACATGACTCTTAATTGACAGCACGAAGAACCCTGACCCAAATTTGCGCAGTTTTTATATAGCACTCAGCTTTTAATGTCGGAGTCTCAGGAGAAAGTTTTCATAAGTCAGTTTTTCTTAAGTGGACTAGATTTCTCAGGGGAATGTCTCGACTCCTTTGGATTTCTCTCGTTTGCTATATTAGTTACTGTATAGTCTCTCTCTCTCTCTCTCTCTCTCTCTCTCTCTCTCTCTCTCTCTCTCTCTCTCTCTCTCTCTCTCTCTCTCTATGTGGCTGGCTCCCCAACTCTCTCTCTCCCCTGATGCATCCAGTAGAGGAACTCCAAAATGATTTAAGTGTCGGCGGGTGGTAATTTATTCATGTTCTGTTGGTAGGTTAATGATTGCACACCAAAAGCGGAGAAAGAAAAGAGGCAACCTCAAGCTCAAGTTCAGCGACATTTGCAAGAAACGGCAGTTAAATTATGGCCTTTCATCGTGTAAATTCTCTCAGCTGTGAAGTTCACTGATTTGTCAGCAATGCTTCTGATGGAAACTCGCCTGTTGCATTTTCGGTAGGCTCTCGGTGGTGGAACTCAGTGGTCTATTTTGGAAATGGGAGAGTAGAGGGTGGGGTGGCAGGAGGTAGACCAGCTATGAATCTGCATTTGACTAATTCAGATTCCGGTTCGAATTTTTCATCGCTGTCTGCCAAAGTTGTTTTCAGGGAGGGAGAGTTATGTGTGGAAAAATGCATAACTCAAACCCATTATGGCTTGCTTTTAGCATCAAGTAACACTGAGTGTACACTGGTGCTGCACTTGATGATGCATTATCAACTCTCAAGTGGGTGAATTGTGGCTTTGGCTGTATTCATAGCCGTTTTCAAAGTCAGTGTGGTTGTTAATTCAAGAGAAAAAAAAATGTGATAGAAACATTTATGAATCTTGTCTCGTTTTAAACCCTGGAATTTTTATTCTTTGAGTGCAGGAGCATTTATTTATTGATTGATTTATTTATTTATGGAAGGGAAAATTAATTTCAGTTCCAAATCTTCCAATATTTGGCTATTGCTGAGGAAATCCTGTGATTTTTAGGCATTGGCTCAGTTTAGCTTTGCGTTTGGTAACAATGAGAAAAAATGGAATAGATGAGTGACTGTATTTTGGGTTCCCTGAACAACATGAACCTTTATTTTCATTTTCACATTGATAAAAGTTACCTTGACATTGGGACCTTGTCTTTGAGACCCAAAATGGACAAAAGAAAAAAAAAAGATTCAGTTCTTGATATAAAATAGTACATCTGCAACCTCTGATTAAATAAACATCAAAGAAAAACTGGATCACATACTTCATTGTAATGATTCACTGCCAACCTCTTCATTCAATAGCTTCTCATTTTCCAACCCCAACACACACGCACATACACACCAACCTCCATCTGACCAACCTCTGTCTGTCATATCTTCCCCTTAAGCCCACAAGTGTTTGGTTTTCTGTTTTCCATTTGAGTACTCATATCGCCAACACTGTATCTATCTACTCACACTGACACTTCAAACCAGCAGGGTCAATGACCATGTGGCATTGCTTTGTGCAGCAATGATGCCTCCCTCCCTCGTCCTTTCTCTCTCATTCATCTCCTTTACCCAGTGTGCATTTGATCTGAACATTCACTTGTTGAGTGTTGATTCCTCTACACACACACACACACACACACACACACACACACACACACACACACACACACACACACACACACACACACACACACACACATGCAAAGAACAAAGTTTGTGCAGCTATCCTTGTTAAGAAACTGCATTAACCTCCATTCATTGTGGACAGCCAAACCTTAACCTAGCCTCAGTTCACATCTTACCCCAAACTTTAAACAGGACCTCAGAAATTAGATTTTTTTGCCTCATTTGGACCAGGCTTTGGTCCCCAGGAGAAATACTGGTCGCGACAAAATCAGTTTTTACTCCAGAGAAAGTCCCAAAAAGGTAACAAAAACCAGATGCGCACACACACAGACACACATTACAGTTACTCAGTATCTACAGATCAACTGGCCAGAGTTTCTGTTTGATCCTTCTGTCATATTGAGTGTTTTTGGTGAGGAAACGACAGGCTTTGTGTGATCATAAGGAGGATGATAAATGGGTTTGCATGGGTCAGTATATGGGAGGCCTTGGGGTAGTAGATTGCATATGAAAGTGTGGCTAAATACATTGCTTTCATTAAAACTGTGGAACTTTTTTGGAGGGCAGCATGGAAGCAGTGTCATATTTTGGTGAGATGATTACTGTCTGGAACACACTGAGCATACAAATGGAGAGCAGAGAAGTGGATTACGCCACATGAGTGGTTTGAAGAGTTGCTATTGTTTTGGCACTTTTTAGAACTTGTTGCTATTTGAATCACTTATAACCAACATGAATTCTAACTGCCCACAGTTAGTTGTTAAATAAAGGAAACTAAAAACTTTTTCGAGTCCCTTTCAAGGATACAGGGAATGATCATTTGATAGTGAAAATACAGAATATGGAAGTATCACTGCTCCACTTTCAGCCTTGGCCAACAGACATGTTTTCCGTTTGGCACTCAGCAAAATACTTCTCCCCTCATCACTTAAGCACTTTTGGCAAGTTGCCATCCTGTCAAATCTAACTGGCTAATGAATGAACATGTCAATCACGCGTTAAAGGCTGTGCCCAGGGAGTAGCAGAGTTACATATGTAGATACCCTCCTGCATTGTGACATAGAATTGACAGACTGCTCACAATCACCCGTTCGCGCTCGTAACAAAAGATTTTTAATAAATCAAAGGAACAGTATGGACTGTGCTGAGGACACTTTGGGGAGCTGGCAGTGAGGCCACACACGTCCAATACCTGGTGTGAGGGCAAAGTCAAGATGTTGAGAACCGCACAAAGCAATAGCTGACAGAGGACATATCCTGAAAAAGTCCTAACAGCTGACCTAATGAAGTACCCGTAGCCAGGATGGAAAGGTCACATGTCATCTGGAGCACACAGGGGAGGTGTCGGCTATGCAGCTTAGCCCTGAAGATCATTATTAAATGATCAAGGACACAGCCATACAGACACAATAAATTCACTATTCATTTATCTATTTATTTTTGGCCAAATTAGGAATTTCAGGGCGCCCCCTGGGCCCTCAACTAAGGCTAATTTATTTTCTTCATAAGATTTTTAACGCTAAGAGCATAGCTCTGGGGACAGCAATATTGGTTTGTCTGTTGGTCGATCAGTCCACAAATTTGGTCCAGACAGAAATATCCCAATAGCCATTGAATGGATGTCTATACATTGTACTAACATTCATTGTCCCCAGAGGATGACGCCTACTAACTTTGATGATGATCTGACTTTTCCCATAGTGCCACCAGCATGATGGTGGAGTATTTGGCTTCTAGTGAAATGTCTTGACAACGGTTGGATGGGGTGCCATGAAATTTTGACATTTATGTTTCCCTTAAAATTCATTTATAATTTTCATCCAGTGCCATCATCACTACTTGAGGGTACTTGCATACTGGCAATACTAATGACATCCCCATTAGTGTCCCCTCTACTTTGTGATTAGTGCTAATTATTAAATGTTGGCACGCTAATACGCAAAACGAAGATGTTGAACATGGTAAAAATGATCTCAGCATGTTAGCATTGTCACTGTGAGCATTTTACCATGCAGACATTAACATTTAGCTCAGCGTTCCACTTACTAAAGTATAGCCTCACAGAGCTGGTAGTATAGCTATAGGCTATAATAGAGTGTTCAGACAGAGTGCTAGTTTTTGAGGTGGCAGGATTGCATACACGGTCAATGGAAAGACAACACTGGATGCAGTTAGATGTAAATTTAAATAAATCAGGCCAGTACAAACTGAAAATGTTTCTAAGTAACAAGAAATGTGTCAAAATTTGCTTTGCTTTCTGTACAAATACAGTTTGTCTTGTCTTTATTAGTATTTACAGTCTATTTAATGTGTTGAATTTAGACAACTCACTTGCAACTGGAAATCGTAGATGTGTTACAGGGTTTAAGTTGCATAAATAAAGGACAATAATCATGGTTATAGTCCACTTGTTTTAATGTGGAGGTGGACACAGTTTGTGTTCATCACTTCCAAGTACAAAGCTGCAAACTGTAGGTTGAGCTTGGCACTAAGGGGTATGTATATAAAAGTGAGTTAGGCACCACTGTACAGAGGAAGTGGAGGTCTAAATCAGACCCTGTAGTACTTACAATTCGCAGCTAATAATCAGTATGTTACATGTTATGATCTTTACATTTCCCACCTTTTAGAGAGTGTGTGTGTGCGTGTGCGCGCGTGTGTGTGTGTTAATGTGTCTCCAATTCTTTGCCTGTAGCCTTAAGGTCTGTCTTCTTTATTCCTTCCCTTCTCTCTCTTTTCCCTCTCCCTCTTTTTCAAGCACCATGCAACCGTACACACAGAGCCCAATTTGTTTTCTTTTACTTTAAACAAATCTGTAGCAAAGTAAAGATAACTGTTTGAATACTGCACTGTGCTGTATTGCTCCACTGAGCTGTCAGCTTTAGGGGAGGCATTTGTACTAACTTTTAATGAATATCCAAGTGCAATATATCAACAATTCAAAACACTGTGTGTCACATCTTTCACATCCCTCATTCCCTATTTGAGAACATGTTTGTTTGAGTGTTGTTTGAATGTGGTGGAATATATTCATTTAAAGACATCTAGACATCTTAGCAATACGTCTTTGCTGTTAAAATACTGAAGAAGTTACCTAACATTTAAGTTTTTATTCCATTTGATCACTTTTTTGTTCCTCTTCTTTATCAAGCAGGGTTAAAGGAGTCCTCTGCTCCTTTAACCCTGTCTCTTCTATCTCATTCACTTGATCTTCATCATATCCACCACTCATTTTTCTTGCAGCTCTGATGCCCTCTGCCCTAATCTTTGTCAGCCCAGGCAGACATTCAGACCCCAGGGCATCAATTTCTAATAACACCGTCCTCCCCAGTCACCTCATGCCCATCTAGCTCTAATATAGGAGACAAATACTAGCATGAACATAAGCTCCCACCCACTGCATAAATTGACTGGTTAAGTCGGGAAGACCCCATCGTAGTGCCTGGAGACGTGCACTGCCACCAGCGCTCCAGTCTGTAATTAATCTAAAATGGCCAGCCTTAATTGACGCTCCCGTTGCCCCTGGTTACCAGGCTGACCTGCTTCAGAACAGATTGGCTCCCGCTGCTGGATGATGTCATCATTGTGAGACCTCAGCACAGTTAGTCATAAATTACTAGTGAGAGGGTCAAGCTTGTAGCAGTAGGTGAGGAAAAGACTAACAAGATTAAACAGAGTAATATAGTAGATGTAATTAATGAAGATCCATGAATGAGAACACAGCTGTAAGTTCAAGGTGGGTCAAACCGTGTCTTTGTGATTTAGATTATCCTGCATAGATTTAAATTTGTGTGATTTGCCACATAACGCATGCATCTGTCTTTTGTCTATAATCTATAAATATATATATACACATATACTCTATTTATTAGGAATGCCTGTTTATTTGTGCAATTATCCAATCAGCCAATCATGTGGCAGCAGTGCAATCCATAAAATCATGCTGATAGAGGTCAGGAGCTTCAGTTGATGTTCAGAAAGGGGGAAAATGTGATCTCAGTGACCGTGGCATGATTGTTGGTGCCAGATGAGCTGGTTTGAGTATTTCTGAAACTGCTGTCCCTCCTGAGATTTTCACACACCACAGTCTCTAGAGAACGGTGCAAAAAAACACCAAAACATTCAGTGAGCTGCTGTTCTGCAGACAGAATTGATTTGTTGATGAGTGGTGAATCTTGATTTTTATTAAGGCACAGTCGTAGATCGTAGGGTCAGAATTTGGCATCAGCAGCATGAATCTGTGAACAAACCCTGCCTTGTAACAACAGTCTAGGTTGTCGGTTGTAATGGTGCGATGGTGTGGGGAATATTTTCTTGGCACACTTGAGGTCCCTTGATAGCAGTCAAACATGATTTGAATGCCACAGTCTATCTGAGTATTGTTGCTGACCATGTGCATCCCTTTATGGCCACAGTTTACCATCCTCTAATGGCAACTTCCAGGAGACCGGCAACCGTGCAGCTGGCAAATTTGCAGAAATTATGTCCTGTAATCAAATAAAAATGCTGTGCAGCATCTTGTGGAATCAAAGCCACGAAGAATTGAGGCAGTTTGAGAAGAAAGGGAGGAACTAACCAGTATTAGTTTGGTGTTTCTAATAAAATGTGTAAAATATATTGTAATTACAGAATTTTATGGTAGTTCTTTATTTTTATTGTGTTATACATAAGCACAATTAAGCACCATACTTGTAGACTGTGAAGTTGTCATTCACAATTCACATTCACATTTCTCCTAATGTATAATGTGTATATGTGAGTGAATGAGTGATGGTGGCCTTTAAGCTGACTGTCAGTTTAAATACAAGAGCAAAGGTGGGTTTGTGAGGGCATCTGAGCGTGACAAACAAATGCATTTTTGATGACCGGGAAAGTTCCTGATGTTCCTGAACTGGAAAACCTTCTGAAACATGATGATTGTTTTCTGGAGGAGTCACCATCTATAGGAATCATCTGTAGGTGGAGCTGTGTTGGGCTTCAACAGTGGCCAAATCAGCTCCTTCCATCTGTTTAGAGCAGCACACCCCCCTGCCATGACATACTGACACTTCACTAATAGGTCACAAAAATAGTCCTGACCACTGTCTAAGAGAAAACTCTTCTCAGCTTCTGTTTCCACCGCAGTAATAGAGCCAAATGTGTGTTACACGGCAGGAATATCATCGAAACCTTTTCAGTGTGTGTGTTACGAAGTGTTATCCTGATTAATTCAAATGAAGGGCCACAGAGAACACAGTCAGAAACCCAAAGAAATGCATTATGACCACAAACCATAGATGAGGAGTTATAAAACCCCCTTACAATCACAGAAATAAAGAATGTATATTATTATGAGACTGTCATTTTCACCACTGTTTGGTTTGACACGTAATTTTTCCATCTTGAAAGCCAACCTAAAAAACATTAGTTGCACTAATGTAAATATCTGTTGAAACATTGTGCAGCTGCTGAGCCTCCTTGTCTAGCTCGACAACTCTGGCAGTAAGACAAATTCCTATCATCCACTGTTGAGTTCTCCCTTTTACTCTGAATGGCTGTTAGGCCTTTTAACCAGCGGCTGCAATTAACATGTCATTTCTTGGCTGTCAAATGCTCTGTGTGTCTATGTGTGTATCAGTGTGTGCGTATGCACACATACTGGTGTAATAGCTAAATGATAATTTAGACCACATATGCAGCATTCACTGACATGAATGAGAAGCGTATCGTTTGGCTTGTCCCAAGATCTTCTCCTCATCATTTCTTACCTTCTGTTAATTTTGACAGCATGCCAGGAGAAACATGTATCTTAATTTAGTCCTTTCCTCTCTCACATACAATGTGGTAATTATTAATAAAGACAAGCTGTGCGCACTGGAAGTCTGTTTTGTGTTGTCTCACATGTACTGTTGCTTTTCTATCATGCGAGCAGACGATTGTGGAACGTGAGAGGTTGTGAAGGATGTGACTACACCTGAGACTGTGAGCACCAGTATCGGTTGAAATTTGCTCAGGTGAAGGTACAACCTGTTAAAGCTGGCTACAAACCATATACCTGAACATTTACTGAGCCACTGGCTTCGTCACTGTGTGGCCTCTTCAGGAGAGATCTTTCGTTGCAGATCTTTATCCTCTTGCTTTCTGGGGAGGTTCTTCCTGGGCTTCTGTTGGGTGGCTGAGAGATTTCAGCGCAGGCCCTCTTTTGTGTCTCTAGTGGCTTGATATGAGCCTAGAGTTCTCCTTCTCAGACAGTGTGTCTGACTCTCGTGGTCTTCTTTCGTCCAGGAAGAGCTGGTTGATGCCAGGTTTTCTGACAGTGGTGTCTTGGTCCTGCTCTTCTACTGTTCTTGGAAAGATGCCTTGGTCAGAGATGCTTCTCCAAAATAATCTGACTTTGATGAGCGTTTAAAATTCTCGCAACTAATGCAGAGGCAATGTGTCTTTGGTTTTCCGGAAAGTCCTTAAATGCTTTATGACATTACTCAGCCATAGAAATCACAGGGACTGCTCGTTCACATGTGCAAATAATTAGCAGGCATGTGTAACATTATTTATAAATGTATTCAAAACTCATGAAGGAAAATACCATTCACTTCCTGCAGGTGGCAGTGTGTTCAAACTGCAGCAGGATTTTTTTTTTTTTTTTTTTGGTTCTTGAGTGGAGAGGGCACCATCATCATTACTACACCCTCTTAACAATCATAGACTAATACTATGCCATGACTCATGATAATCCACATATATCACTGTGGACTTGTTTTTATCTTCATAAAAAGAGTTTCCATTCAGAATTGGAGCCAATATGTTCAGACCCTCTGATAAGTTTCGGTTAAAGGTGCCCTGTGGAGTTTTCCTATGAACAAACAAAAGCTATGTTTCCATTCATTGTTTCTCACCAAACAATGTGTGTATCCTTGAGTGCTAACAAAGAGCTGAATTCAGTTCTTTCTTCATAAAACATTAACAAAGCCATTAAAAAAAAAAAATGTTTAAAATCATGCACCTTTTATTTCCATGTTTGCTTGCTAGCAGTCTTCACTGGCTTTGTTGGAACATTTCTATATCTATTGACACATTATCGCCACCAACTGTTGATCAGTGGAGCAGTGTGAGACCAAAGGTAGAATGTCAATTGTGCCATTTTGGCAAATACAGCTACAGCCCCATAGCATAGTGATCAAAAACTTCACAGGGTACCTTTATACTGTGCCAGGCAGAACAACTACTTTTGGTTATTACACTCACTGAGCACTTTATTAGGATAACCAGACTAATGCTGGGCAGAGTCTCCCTTTCCTCTCAAAACAGCCTCCATTTTTTGTGGCATGGATACTACAAGATGTTGGAAACATTCCAATATGAAACATTACCCTGCTGGAAGTAGCCATTAGAAGATGGTAAATGGTGGCCATAAGGGGATGCACATGGTCAGCAACAATACTCAGATAGCCTGTGGTATTCAAACCATGACTGATTGGTGTTAAGGGACCGTAGGTGTGCCATGAAAACATTCCCCACACCATTACCCCACCACCACCAGCCTGGCCTGTTGACACACAGCAGGTTGGAGTTACCGCAGCCTCTCTGTCAGCTTGAACCAGTCTGGCCTTTCTCCTCTGACCTCTCTCAAGGCCACTGGATGTTTTTTGTTTCTTGTGCCAGTCTTAAACATTTGAGACTTTTGAGTGTAAAAAATAACACACAGGAGATCAGCAGTTTCAGAAATACTCATACCAGCTCATCTGGTACCAACAGTCATACCATCTTCAAAGTCACTAAGATCATATTTTTTCCCCTGTCTGATGTTTGATGTGAACATTGCCTGAAGCTCCTGAAATGTATGATGATGATTTCTGCCACATGATTGGCTGATTGGATAATAGCCTGAATAAGCAGGTGGATTGGTGTTCCTAATAAAGTGCTTGGTGAGTGTATACCTATAATAAATAAAAGTGTTTTGCATTTCATAACTCAGCACGAAAACAATTTTTTAATTTATCTCGTAGTCTGTTAATATATAGTCTGAGAATATAAGGTTTAATAACAACTTATGCAATATTTTTTCTACTTCTTCCAGTTTTTTTCTTGTTTTTTTCTGTTTTACCATTTTATGCAGTTTTCTGTGTAGTAGTTTTGAATTTTTTTTTTTCTATTTTACTTATGGATAATTTGAATCCAGGTCAAGGTTAGCTGCCGTCCAAACTGAAAAACCGTTTTAGCTACTGAAACTCTCTGTAATGACTGATGCAGATTAGTGTGCCATTGTCTCACTAACATACATGTGGACAGACTTCACAAACCCATTTAAAATAAATGCAGTTATTCTACAGATTAAAAATAGAATAAAGTTTTAAGTCTTTGAAGGAGAGGACTGTTTGTCACTAATTGAAAAAATCACACAAACTAATTAAAATCCAACTTTTTATCGAGTGATGTAGGGAAAAAAAGGAAGTCAGTCATTTAACTTCCACACTAAAAGACATTTGCTAACAGGTTACTGGCATTCCACTTAAATATTCATAGAAAGTGAGACAACTGAAAAGATGTAGTTAAATCAGGTGTGGATAACAAGCGACAGCGTCTCATGTCTGTCACACAGATGGTCTTATTGTCACATTGCCCACATTTTCTACACTTGTAGTGTAGAGGAAGTTCTCTGTTCTATGGAGGCATTTGGTTGCACTGCAGATAGAAAGGTAACACTCTTATCTGTGGAGTGTTACCTTTCTGCTCTCACCTGAAGCCCTTCATTGCACATTTTACATTATGTACTGCGTAATGTCAGTGCTTTTCACATTAAAACTGTACAGTGATGAAGAGATATACCAGATATATTCAGAGACATCTTCACACAAACAGTATAATCAAACACACTTACACCTACATATACACATACACATAAACAGGCATAAAAACAAATGCCTCCACAAGCTGAGAGTCCATTCATCGATAATACTTTTGAAAACCGCTATTGTATTTTAATTATAATATGGTTAAAGTATGATTAAGATTAGGCAGCTACACTGTAGTAAAACTCAGGCATCCGCTATCCAAACCGAGCTCTCCCGCCCACCACCCTGACCTCCACATTTGCGAGTGTCACGCTGCATCCTGCACTGGCAGTGATCATTGGCATTTGAAATTGTGTACCGTGGAATCAGCCAATATAAACGTTATTCTTTCTGCTTTGTGAAAATGGCAATTCTTCGGCAAACAACACTTTGCCAATCCCATGCCCACATCACAAAAGAAAATAAATATCCTTATCCTTAAATAAGGAAGGGAGGCTTTCAGCAGAGCGCATTCTACACGTTTTGGATATCATCGGATATTTCCTTTCAGAACGAAGTGAAACACTTACTGCGAGAGAAGGCCAAGCAGAAACACATTGAACTATGGTTGCAGTGCTCTCCTTTTTATCCGATACCTCCTCCTCTGTTGAACCAGTAAGTAGGCTATTAGCTGTTTCTATACTGCTAAGAGTTTCAAACCATAACTTGAGCAACAGGGATCAAGGCTTGTAATGTCAGCACAGGGTGAGTAATCTTCTGTTAAACATACAAGTACAGTTGTAGCGGTTGCTTGCCTATTAAATGTTTGCTGGTTCAGCACCTGTGACCTGCAGCCCTTCATCTAATCATCTCAATTCGACCATGTTCTCTTTGACCATTTCTCTAAGGAGTAATCTCACATTTTGGGGCCTCAAACAGTGACTTAAATAACACCACCTGTTTGATTTGAGTTGAACGGATAAAAACTGAGACATCTGAAATGTGGCACAGAGTCCCATCTAGACTGTTTTTTTTTGGGGGGTTTGGGAATCATTGGTTTAATATTTAACAATACTTTACTGTAATTTCTACATTTCATTTCTGAATTAACATTTTGTATTTTTTCAATATAAAATCTTAAATTTAAAAGTGAGTAGAAACAATAGCTGTCAGATAATTAATAAAGAAATGTAGTCTAATTGAATCAGTGTATTGTTTTCCTGAACAGTTTATATTTAAAAAGAATAGTTCCCACTTATCTATGTGGCAAATATCATTGCTTTTCCTGTAGCAGCAGTATATTAAAAGCCTACATGTGTTTCAGTTTCATTTCTTGAAACAGTGTTGAAGTTCTCAAAGCTCTAGGTGCATTTGTCAAAACAGCTTATACATACACACAGCACCATAGCTAACCTGCGAAAGGTCATAACTCACCCAAAACATTTAACTCGTGCTTCAAAACAAAGTTATTGTCTCATATAAAAAGTCAGTGCTCTCAAAATGAAAAGTTCCTTTGGCACTGTGTTAACAAGTACGGCGTTGGACCCTAGAAATGTTCACACCTCAGTCTTATCCTATTTTTTCATTGACACTGAATGTTTACTGTACCAGAGCATTGCATTCACATTTATATGTGAAATTGTTTCTGTATTTTTATTTAAGAAAAGTAGCCATGACACAACAGTTCATAGAAAGCTTACCCAGCACAATATAATGCAAGAAAAATAATGTACAGCCTTACATTATAACACAGTAAAGCTGGAGTGCTACATTAAAGACTCACAAGCAGAGATGATTCAAGAAGACCAGCATCCTTTTTTTGGAGAGCAAATCATCCCCTGATGACATTTCCATGGTGGAAGCTCACATTATCCCAAAAAGTTCCCTTTCCTAACCCGTCTCAGAGAGAAGGTCTCTGTAGAGGGTATCCAATAACGTTAGGAGTTTCTCACTGTTGTATGAGTCAATACTGGGAATAGGTGTACTCACACCGTTTTCAGATATTACAGCACACATAGTGATATTGCCCCCACGTTGGCCTGACACATCCACTGTGGCTCGGTGGCCTATAAGATGTCAGCCACGTCTCCTGCCTTTGGCCAGATTGAAACCAGCCTCACCCTCAAACACGAGGGTGTGAGGCTTTTCACTTCCTTCTTACTCCATTATTTTCATAAACTAAATGTGAAATAGTTTTTTCTGTACAACCATACAGTGAAGTAAACATGTTCTTTTTTCTACTCTGCAACTTCAATAAGTATATGCAGGCGATAATGAAGGAAAACCCATAAGACAATATACCGGGTGTAGTGCACACCACTGCCTCACCTGTTCTTATTGGTGCCGTAGCTCCTTCACTCACTCTTACACTTTCTCTCAAATAGTAACTTGTAGAGTTGTTTCATGGTGATCTGGTGTCTTTTCAGAGATACCTTTCAGAGAGTTGATATTTTGAGAGATGCTGTTGTCCTCCTAAGTTGCACTCAGGATCTCTCTCAGTGTAATAACATTATTTGTTACACCCAGATCAGCTGCAGGCTCCTTGCTCTTTTTGTAGTGTAAAAACTGCTCTTCTACCACCAGTACAAGTTAGACATGTAGTCCAACACATTGGAATTCACAAATAGATAATATTACTGTATATGTACTGTACTGTGATGCACTGATCTGTACTATGGGCCTCGTATTTCTTACAAACATGGATTAATTATAATTTTATTAATATTCTGACTGTTATTGACTTTTTTTTTCTGGGACAGCTTTATGTCTTTGCACTCTTCTGTCTCTTCCTCTATTCTGCTGTCTTCCACCATCTACACCATCTTAGATCCTTACTCCTCTTCCTCTTCAGGTGCCAAAGCAACAGAGAAAAACTGTGAATTGTAAAGATTTCATGTGAAGCAGCAGCAACATATGCGTGGCAGCTTTGATGTGGCTATAGAGCTGAACAAAAAAACACAAAGGTGCTATGTATCTGTTAGATTCTCTATTAGAAATCACACGTCCACATCTCTCAGTGGATGTTTCACAGGAAGCTAGCCGTTACAAGACATTTAAAAACAACACAACAGGACGTGGTCGAGTGCTTTGGCCGTTACTGTTTGCTCCCAGGCAGAGTATCACAGGGCAGCGCAGTTATCCTCTGCTGAGATATGATCATGGCTTGACATGAAACAGGGCAGCAAAAGTGTGGGGCTTGTGGAGACAAGGCGAAAAATGTCAAAGCCTATAGACAAATCAGCCGATGGCTGCCACGCACACACATTTACGCGCACGCACACACACACAAGCAGCTTAATGCCTCCAGTGTCTCTGGCTTTTAATTTTCCTGGATAACACTTTAGTTTGCAGCCCAAAAATTGCAGCCTAATTATTGAATATAAACAGAGTCAAATACTGACTGAGTAATTATACTGGAACAGTTATGCAAGGAAGAAGACGGGACATGAGGGAATAAGGGGGTAACAACTTTTTGTCTATGATTAACCCAAAAATAAATTACTCTAATACACAAATAAACAATACTATTAATAAATAATGGGAACAAGAACATTGTCACAAGGTAACAAGTAAAAGGGGGAAACAGTAACAGTGCAAATATTGCATTGACATAGCCACTGGCAAAGCTCATACAGGCTAAACCTGTTGGTCCCTTGTATGTACCCTGCAATGATTTGATTTGTGCCAGGTAATTGGAAAAGTACTTTAATTTATTTCTAGATCTCACAGAAACATAAATTTGCTTCCCCATTAATTCCTTTTCTTCTGCCCTTGTACCTGCAGGTAGCTTCCCTGTTAGTACTTCCCCAGTTTATTTAGTACCCTGTGTATGCAAAATTTTCTTTGTAAAGTTTTTTCTTCTTTGCCATTTATGATGACCGCCATTGCTTATGTTACATGCAGTTTCAACTGATGTGTTGCATAAGTCATGTAAAACCTGTATTTAACCTGAAATTGATAGGAAATATTTTCACTTCATCACTTCCTCTTTCCAAATTTGTGTCAAACCTGTGATAGTTTGCATGTGCATGATGAGGGTGTGGCCTCAAGCTCAACTTATTGTGTGTTTTTAAATGAAAATCCACTATGTACTGTATAATGGATATCCATTATCAGCTTATGAATGGTGGATTTGTGTCAACCATTTCTGGCATTTAATGGGGGGGACTGGGAAACAATTGGGCACAAAGTGAGTGAAGACAGTTTCCCCAGTGACCGTGCTTTGCCTGTTCAGCCTGGACCATCATTTGACATCAAAACAGATTCTTCCATTTGCTTATCTTCCACACGCAGCAGGCCTACTATGCACTGAACAGCTGCAGTTGCCCATCCTCATTTAATGACATTTGTTATTTCAATTCCACTCCAGCCTCCTCTTCAAGTTTAGCAGGGGAAGAGGCAAAGAGCAGGGAACAATCTCTGCCTTTTACATTAGGATATTGACTTTCTGTTGGCTCAGACTGTGGCAGGGATGCTCAGTTCTGACTCTGTTTCTTGAGGTTTGATTTTTCTTCCCGCTCCGTTTAGCATTAAGCAAACTGGGCTGGCAGAAGATTAAAATGGTAATCTCTGAGATTTCTATCCTGGTTGAGCTGGCGACACCTGTAGTTACTGGTGGTAACAGTAAATACAGTTTCATAGAACAGAACATAGACTTCTCAGGGCAGCAATATAAACTATTGTCGTTTTAATAAAGAAGTCAGGCAATTATTGTTTTTTTTCCCCATCATTCTGTGAGAAACCGTGATGTGATTTTATGCTGCACACAGCCTGAGTCTGTGAGCAGCAGGGCACAGTGAGAGGAGCTGGTTACCTGGCTGAGAAGTTGGAGGTGTGCAGCCTGTTTCCTGCAGCTCTTCATCTAACAGCTCACTGTGGCTGCTCCTTCTCGCTCCATTACTCCCTGTGATATTTCAAACTGAGCCACTGTCCAGAAATGATGAAGATAGAAGATTTACTCTGACACCCGGTTTGTAATACTGTAAATATATAAACATTGTAATACTTTCATCAGTGGGTCATAGGCTCAATCATCAATGTGTTACCTCATTCAGTGACAGATAGTGACTTAACAGACATTTATTTATTTATTTAATTTCTATGCCTCCATGCTGCAACAGCTGTGGCTGGAGGCATCATGTTTTCAGGTTCTCTGTCAGTCTGTTCCATTGTCATGAATGCAATCTGAGGAACAGCTTGAATGAATTTCCTCACATTAGGCACAAATATCCACCTGGACTGTCCATTAGTCAAGAATTAAAATGCTAGTTATGACAAAATTTCAAAATTGTGACCAAATTTCACATTTGGTCAGATACTGAATTGGTGACACTGATAAGCAGCCGCAGTTTAGAATTTGTAGCATCTTTGTACCCATGTCCAGAAACTTTGTGTTGTATCAGAACCAGCTTTATTGGAAGGCATGTGAACATACAAAAGGAATTTGATTCCGAGTTCTTGTAACTTGGTAACTTGGTGTGGTGAAGCCTACAGCCGTGAGGTGGAAATGCTAGCTGTTTATGTTTTTGCATGGCCTGAAATCCTTTCACCATGTCACAGGAGCCTTGTTTTACATAAATTCAAACAGATGTCTATGAAGCAGAATCTAGATTATGGACAGTCAGTTTTAGACACATACAATTAAGAGAGATTGTATTAAAATATTAGATTGTTTAAATGTAGTCCAAGTGATTTCAGATAAATTACAGCTAAATGTCTATATCACGCAATTCCTCTCTCACTTTTAATCGTATATGTGTTTCCGTGGTGTGCCACTGTGGAGTGGGGGATTCCACAGCCAGGATTGCTTACATGTGGGTTTTGGGATAAACTTTGGATTTCTGGATTAGCTTTGACATTAGTGAGTGTTAGACGCTTTGGTTCTGGATTAAATTGTTTCCTCATTCAACTCATACATTAATATGAAATGTGTAGCTTTGCCCTGATAGAAGTGGCATTAAAAGCTTAGCAAATTTGCTCAGAAAAGACCAAATTAATGACCAGTTCAGATACTTAGACTTGCTTTTCTTTTTTTTTTTCTTTTTTTTTTTTTTACAGGACATTAAAGGGATTTAGAATTATACATATTGATAAATGACAACCGAGCCTTGATCTTCATACTGTTTCAACAATTTCAAATGTGTCCCAATGCACATAGAGAATTTTTAATATGACTCACCTGATCAAAACCCTTGCAGTCGCGTGTTCCCTCCCTCTCCAGGACATTCATTTATTATTCCAATAAAAACAGTGTTGTTCCCTTCCCGAATTATCCCTCCCAGCACATTTTGATATCAGTGATTGGCTTCTGGTACACAAATGTGATTGTTACAGTAAATGAATCAGGTTGATCTCATTAAAAACAGATCGCAACAATAGCAGAGGGTGCTAATAATAGATAATGAAATTAATCTTTTCTAACAGGGAAAGTGAGAGTTGACAGGGGCAGCAAGAAAACAACATTTTAAGACAAAGCCTCTGATAAATGTTAAAGAAAAAAGTTAAAGGAGTTGATTATTAATTGATTTAACTTTGTTATGAGTAATCCTTTAAAGAAAAGTTTAAGAGCCTGTAATGTCAGCATGTGCTGCTTGAATAATCACCAGAACTTACTTCAGACAGAATGAAATACCTCTGTTTTCTTTTCCTACATTTCCTGGGTTTTACGATTTACAATTCATCTTGAGGGGAACATTAATATTAACTATTAACTAAATACTAAATGGTATGGCAGTCAGTCAATAGTCGTTGAGACATTTCACTCAAAACCACAAATGTCAACCTCACAGTGACGCTTGAGGAAAAAGTCACAGGAATCACCAGAGTCATGAACCATGAATGTCTGTTTAACAGTTCATGGCAAACCATCTCATAGATGTTGAAATATTTCAGTCTGGACCAAAGTGGTGACCAACCAAATGACTTTACAGCCACCTGGCTGAAAATTCTATTATTCTAGATGAGTGCTGAGATTTTATATCATATCTGCATAACATGTAGGAAACATGGTGTTAATAGTTTCACTGCTTTGTACTGTAACATTTGGGGGGGAAAAAAAAAGATTTTAAAACTTCTTAGATGAACTTCTTAAAGTATACTGTACAGTACACATTAAAGACACTGCTTTAATCATTGTGCTTTGCAGTTGGCATGTTTTTGGATTATGTTCTTTATGGTTTTCTATATCTAACATCAAAAAGGGCGATATTAAATTTAAACAGTGTTGTTTAATGAGAAGAGAGAGAAACCTAAGCTGTCTGAATTCAGAATATTGTTTTAGACACCGCAGTTACACATTTACATAAATTAGCCCTAATTAATATGAGCCACCTTTTGAACAAGATCTCAGTGAAGCTAACAAAAGATGCTTATGATGTTAGTTGAAGCTAATCCCTCCAGAGTGAGAGACTAACAAGCAGATGAACAGTGTACTGTTTCGCCACATCCTCGCAAAGAACTTTTTCTGACACATACGGAGAGACAGACGGACACATGGACAGACCAATGGATAGCTGAGAGGGGTCTTTGCTCCATTTGTCATGGCTGTCTCACAAGCAACAGCCAAAACCAAAATAAATCCCATGTTTACATACACATACAGCACAGAGAACACGCTGTCACTCTGACAAACAGAAACTCTGACAGGCTTTAATTTGACAGCAGAGCACAAGAACCAAATCACAATCTGATGCTTACCATTAATGTGAAAAATTCTATAATTAAATTCCCCTCATCCTGAAGCACTCAAGGAATTAGTTTGACTGAATTATCAGTAAGACTCTCTGGCAAAATTTCTTCTTCTTTTGCGCACACACGTCCGTTTTCATACACAAAAATCCACAGTAGACCTGTAAGACAGTGCGTGGCTTTATTCTTTCATGAGCAGGTGAAAGGCTTTCACTGAGGACACTGTTTCTTCTAAGGACTTTGACACAAGACACTTCAAGTGCTCCGGGTTAACTTGGAGAATAGCAAAGTTTGATTAATTGCTTTCAACTGGGTCAAAAAGAGAATGTTGTGTGCATGCTTGTCCTCTAAGTTTTGTATTTTATTTTGAAGTTGATATTATACACACACAGTACTTAGAGAGTTGAATGGTCCCCAAAGTGTGTAAAAATGGCAAAACATTTTCTCTTCATCCAGCCTTAACATATTTTCTTTTTTTTTTTTTCCTTCTGAGAACATGTAGTTTCCTTTTGCTGTCGAGCGTTTCTGCTTTCTTCTTCTTGGGCCTTGGCATAACAAGAAAGAGTGATCAATAAGAACTCGGAACATTATAGTTGGTCTTTGTGGCGAATTTTGAGATACGCGTCGAGTTGAACACTCACTACACCTACACTTTGGCTGTCTGTACTCCCTCCGTATACCTCTGTACACAGGAGATATGTGTGTGCCATTTTTGCTTCTTTTCCTAAGGTTTTTGCAACAGGGAGCCAAGCCAAAACAGCATGCCAAACTGGCATCACACAGTTGTATTAAGCTCTCTTTCATGTAAGAACTGCACACAAATGGGCCGCTATAATAAGTTAACAGGTTTGTCTTGGTGGAAGAATAAAGAGGGGAGAGAGATTTTTGTGTATTTACACTGTGGCACTGGACCCCCTCCACCTCCGCATATGTGTGAGAAAGAAGCATCTAATCTTGCAACTGCTGCCACTGCCTGTGCACACTTGTTCTTTGCATCTATTATTAAACACCCAAAGGTCTGATTCATGCTTAGGAACCTTTATTTGCGCCCTATTCACGATGCCATGACCCAAGTACTCCCCCGGTGTCATCAATTATCTTTAATAATTAATAAATATGTAATTTGTGCGGGAGAAGGTAAACAGACAAATAAACATAGAGCATACAAAAATGTGATTTGAAGGGAACATTGTCAAAAGTACAAGCTAGTGCTAAAGGGAATGACATCCCAGAGTAGATTTGTTTCCATGGAGACCCTTCTTTGTTAGCCATGCAGTTGTCTAGCAATTTTGCACTAAGTGTTCCATGGCAATGCGGTATGTGTGTGCGTGTGCGTGTGTGTGCGTGTGTGTGTGCACGTGTGTATGTGTTGAGAGGGTTTTGAAGGTACATGCGTGGTTGTTACCAATTCACAGCAAGCCCTAGAGACTGCACTATTCCACATAAAAAGATCACTGTTGCATATTCAGATGATCTGTCCCACGGGGGTCATTAAAAAGCATGTTTCGAAGGAGCCAGCAATCTCACACTGTTGTTAATGAGCTATGGTTATGGCTTTATTAAAACTAACACTTGTTAACTGGTCTTTATGTGGACATCCTTATTGAAGGTTAAAAAAAAAAAAAAAAAGAAAAAAAAAGTGAGGGGAGCTACATTACTCTGCTCTCAATGTCTGAGTAGGTTCAGTTGCATCGAGAGGCAAAATTATGGACATGCACTCACCTCATTGCCAGTCAGTTATGATTTTGAATATGCAGTGTGCATTAACTGTTCGGTGTCAGTACCCGCCCTGATATTTTAGGAACGGATATGTGCTGCCAACCTCATAAGTGATATGAGACACTTCACAGCATTGTAATTCAGTGCGATTGGAAGCTAGCCATTCGCCGACTAGTGACAGAGCTCTAATTGTGGTGCAGCAGCTGAAAGCCTGTTGACAACCATTTCCATGCATTAGTGAGAACCACTGTACTTTAGTTCCATTAAAACAATGTCTCTCCAGCCACTCCTGAGCTAACAACAGGGCACTAAATTTGGAATCTGATAAAGAGAGATTATAAAACACAGCACCCTGATGCACTAACATACAGATATGAGGAATGTACATCATCCGTAAACAAATGAACGGCTAATTTAACTTTCAAGAATTGCACTTGAGCGCGAAGCGCAATCAGTCCAATTTGTAACATGTGACAAATACAGTTTAAGTGTGTGGATTTCTTTCTGACTCTGTGTAATCGTTTTAAATTCAAGCACCCAGGTGACTTCATCAGTACAATGAAACCATATGGTAAACTCTTAAAATCTTATTTTTCCAGGTTACATGTTGACAGTGTGAATCTCTTTACCTGCTGCTCTCTTCTTTTTGATCTCGTCTCTCTCTCTTCCTACCCCCCGTGTTTGTGTTTCGGTGCGCTGAGTTTCAGATTTTCCTCTTGGGGGATGTGAGAAAGAGCGAGAAGCATCTGGTGGGGTCATCTCAACCTGTTGTTCAGCCTCCAGAATCTTCTCTCTCTGATACAGTTACCCACAGACTACTTCCACGGTAACCCAGATCAATAAAGACAAATTACAGTGAACTTTTATTTAGCTCTGAGTCAACATTTTTGTCTAAATTTATGTACTCATTTTCCCAGTTTATTCACCCCCTTTGTTAATAATCACTATGTAAGCAAATTACCATCATTCCAGTGGACCCGTCTGCCTGAATAAGCAGACTTGCTGGGTTGCACACGCTGTTTGCCTAGGTTGAATTTTTAAGTAGAGACAGTATGGAAGCTATTATTCGATATTTATTATTGAAAAGATTCCGAATTTTTCTTCAAATAACTTGGCTCGTACGTGAGATGTTTCCTGCTTGATTACATGTTTAGTCTGGTTAGTGAGATAAAAACCAGTCCAGACTGTACACCTGGGGACGGCACGGAGATGCTGATCTAAACAGCAGCAGATTTTCCCCTGCAAACCAGAAAGTCCCGCCTCAGTGACAAGGAGAGCAGGACCACAGAAGCAGAAACGTTCTCAGCCTGGCCCCAGCATGTTTTCCACATTGTCAGCTTTGGGTTGGGTTCAGGGTCAGGTGGACTGGGCTCACGCTCGTCACATCTGCAATTATACACATCCACTGAAGGACGGCCTTGACAGAGCTCCCGCTGGTGTTTACACCGAATGGCAGGAATGGCTTGGCAGTCCGCACATGCCGGCGGATCTTCTATGCCAGAGGCGTGTTCCACGTGGAGGCAGATAAAACCTGCCTGGTGCTGGGCCACCACACTGAACATGCCAGGACAAGAGAGGCAGAGGGAAGTGCAGTACAACAGAGCCATTGCCTGGCTCTCATAGTAGGTTCTGAAGAAAAGTGGTTGAGGCTTTTATTTACCTCAAATGCAGGAGAGACCTGCCAGACCTTCATTTGAAACAGGCGTATATTGGAGATATGTTTTACTTTTCCCTCCTTCTCAGTTTATTTTACAATAATTCAGGAAGACATTTACCAGTTTTTGATCTGCTCCTGTTTGCTGTTGATGCAAATTCAACACTTCAACCACTTTTACCTGATATCTTCGTAAAATGGACTAATTCCATCAGTGTGAGATTCTCTTTTTAACAGAAATACCGTTAATTAAATGTAGTCTGTTCTGCTATATATATATTTTTTTATTTTGTTATTTTTTGTTTTGTGTGTGTGTTAGGTAGCTGCACAGATTTTTCTCATTAAAAGCCTTCCAGTGGCTCATAAGGCATAATCACTCCCTCTCCAGGCTTTTAGAGGTCCAATGAAATGCTATCATTAAGTCTTAAATGTGATGTGAAACAGGACAGTGAGGGATCAATGTTAAGTATAAACCAATGGGCTATTAATTATGCTGAGAGTGGCAGTTTGATAGGATGGCCAGAAAGGTGGCAAAAAAATGGTCGGAAAAATAAACAAAAAAAGTTTAGTTTCCCTTACTTCTACAGCATGAACTCACCACTGACACTGAAACATCTGCAGGAAATCTTTACTTTTATTGACAGTCGGTCCACCACTTTGGATTAGGCTTGAAATATTTAAACAAAATTTCAACTCCACTGAAATTTTGCTTAACCACCTCCTCAGGCGATGAATCCTACGTTAGTGATCCCCTAACTTTTCCTGCAGTGCCAACATAAGGTTTTTAGTGATATGTCTTGATGAACTTTAAAAAAAGTTTGGTGATCTCCTTACTTTCCATCCAACAGCATTATCAGCTCAGAGTTTTAATGCTGTCTAATACTTTTGTTTGTGTCCAAATACCTGCAGTACTAATCACATCCCCATCAACTGTGCTTTTTGTGCTTATTAGCTAATATTAGCATGCTGTCAGTGTGAACAAAGATGGCTAATGTGCTATCATACCAGCTAAACATCAGCATGTTAGGATTGTCATTGTGAGCATGTTAGCAAGCCGTTAGCATTAAACTCAAAGGAGCATTGTGACTAAATACAGACCTGCTAGCATGACCGTAAACTCTTGGTCTTGTTTACCACGTTTTCACTCTGGACACCAGACTCTGGCATTATTTGAATTCAGAATTAGTTGAGAATCTTTGGTACGAGCAAATTTCCAGTGCATTAGAGATCTAGCTGAATGGGTCAGGCCCAAACAGCCTGTGTTTTGTGATGACGTAATCCATGACCACAGTGAATCCCACAGCCTAACACTATCCAGTTTTGCTACAAAAACTGAGCTCGCTAATATGTATTCATCAGTGTGTGCGAGTTTGAATGAGTTCTCATTCATTCTCATGCCATACGAGCTGGAAAAGAGGTCTTTTTCTTTTGAAGAAAACCTCTTACACACTGCCACTGTTCATAATTAGATGTGTGAAAAAATGCTCAGTGAAATCACAGAGGCGTAATTATTTATCTTTATTATTTATTAATATGCTTTGGTTTACATCTGATTGCTTCTTAATAGAATAGTTCTATTAAGATTGCATTGGATGTGTTTTTTCGTTCCGCTGCCTCCGATATAAATATCACCCCCAAACACGGCTCGACATTATGCAAAGCAGAATGTGCTCTACTCGCATTACTTTGAATTACTTGCATTATGAAAGGTACATTGATATGTATTCACTTCACCTGTCTTCCTGCACCTAGGGCTCCATTTGAAATGAAATTGGACCATCTCATCCCTCGTTGCTTGACTCGCCTCCCTCTCTCATGTGGAAAATCAGTGGCTGAGGCTCAGCTGTCAATCATATGGGAAGACTGACTTCTGCCTGTGATGCTTATCAATAATGAAATGGGCAATTTAACAGCCTCTAGGTCTCTCACTCTCTCCCTCTAACTCTGAAATGGAACAATTCGCTGTATCGCTGACATATAGCGAGCCGTCTGCATCGCTGCCGACAGACTTTGTTTGATTCCTATAGCAGCCCATGTTTTATCCTTCCATATGTGTACACATGTTGTGCATTGCATTGAGGGTGCCCCTGTCTTAGGTTGAACACCTCTCATCCGATGTGAGCATTACCCTTGTCATAATGCAAAAGCCTATTTAAGACTGGCAGCTTGCAGTGATGGATGCCAGCTCAAGTAGATCAAGCATTCGTGTGCCACAGGAGAAACAAATAGCACTCCTGCACTCAGCGATGACGGATAAGAGCATTAACTGCAATAGCAGGGAGGTTTTTACTTTTTACCCTCCTTTTTTTCCTCGTGGTGAATTATTGATGTTATACCATTTTCCTGTTTAAATCAGCCTGTTATTGTGCATTTCGTATTCTGAGGTTTCTTACTGACAGGTCACCGGGGTCTTTATGATATACCTATGTGGCGTGTCATGATTGCCCATTGTTCACTATTTTGTATGTTCATATCACCACAGTCTTTCCTTTGATGGCTTCATGTGAAAGTTGAGCTGAGTTACTTGTTCATTTGCAGCTTCAGGGGCACGTTTGTAAGCTCCGGGTCTGACCAAATGTTGGCAAACTCACACAGCGGTCTCGCTTCCTTTTCACTTAGTGTCTATTAGCTTTTACAAATGACCTGCACGCTCAACGATGTGAAATGCCTCCTCAGTTTCCTCTGATTGAATATGAAATGACTTCAAGGGCAAATAGGAGATAACAGTGAGAAAGAGTCAGAGATATATAGAGAGAGAGAGAGCGAGAGAGACAGAGGTTTCTTTCATGCTATCCTTCACTCCGGCTTGCAGGTCCCCATGGGTGATTAAGGCGCCTGGGGAGAAAGCTGATAATTTGGGTCCTGCCTGGATGCCTAGGACAGCAGCCTGAGCTGTACAAACTACCGGGGACTTACTGGAATGTATGGCTGGGGAGGAGGGTGTTAGTGCCTGAGTGTATTGGCCGCAGCACAAAAAAATGAAAGCCCATCCTTTTGTGTTAAGCATGCCTGGCTTAGCTGGTTAGTGTTTGCTATGCATTAGCCGACTTCACTCTTTGGAGACTGGCAGCGTCTGCACACGATGTCTCGCTCTGCCGAGTGAGACAGCACGAGGACGTGCGCAAAGCGAGCAATAGGGAATGAGAGACAGAGGAGGGATAGGAAGTAAAAAATCGGGAGGGGGGGTGTAAAGGGAAGGGATTGGAGGGGGAAATTGGCTAAATTAAAAACATGGGAGGTGCAATAGGGAAAGAAGGGAAGATTAAATACATGGATATAATATATGGAGTGTGATAAAGAAATGACTAGAGAGAGTAAGACAGAACAACAGAGGAAGAGAAAGAAGACATCTAAAGTGAATCCCCCATGGATCCTGATGTGAGTGTAGAGTTAATAACTGACAGATAAGAGGAGGGCAAGGTCTCAGATCTGAGTCCAGCTCTTTAAGAACACGACTGTAAACCAACTCTGCTTTAGCCGCACACAAACAGGTGCTTGATAGCGAGTGACACAGGCCCTTTCGTGTGTGTGACACTGTAACAGACTCATTGCAACAGCATCACGTTCTTATGTAGCTTTTTCTTTTTTTTTTTTTTTCCTTTGGGATTGTCTTTTTATTTGGGTCAAAGGAGTGGAAGCTGAGCCTGAATAAGGGGGTAAGAAGTGCCACTGGAACTTCAAAGAGGTTCAATATGATGCAAGTGGATGCAATGTAATGCCAAGCCTCAGCAACTGGGCCTCAAGAAGCAGGTATTTTAACAGAGGGCAACAAATTCTGCTTAAGAGTGTGGACAGAAACCGCTGGCTGTCATTATCTCAAACTGATCCTCCTGATATTCAGAATTAGGCTTGGAACGTGGGTTGATTTAAATTTCATTTCGAGCACTCCTCCGCAGCTCCCTTGCAAGAGACTCCGTGTCGTAAGACTAACATTTGAATGAGCTGAAATTGGGGTGCGATTGTGTGACACCAAATAAATTGCCTTCACAGATGAGAAATGGAATGATAACATGAACTTGTGATTAGAACCACGATAAGGAGAGAACACTTTTATTTTCAGGAGTACAGTTCTAAGAATAGAATAAAGACGAGACAAAGCACCGAAACAAAGAAGGAATAGCATGTTTCTGCATGTCGGAAATACTGATACATAATTTCAGCACGTTTCCTTATTTCCCCATGTGATTGTCCAGAGGTTAGAACTTCATAGGCAAAAGCTTTGAGTCGTTTAAACATCATCTAAAGGAGTGTTGTTTAATTATAAATGAAATCCCCTTTTCTCCAAACTGCCTCTAGTTATTAGGTTCAGGAATTAATTTGGAACATGAAAAAGCCGGTATCTTTGACGCTGCCTGCAAGAGGTCCGCTTTCCTCAGAGATTAGCCATCTATCAGTAGTTGTCGGAAGTTATTAGTTTCTCCATCTGCAGCTGATTGATATTAAAGTAAAGCGAGGAAAAGAAACACAAAGACAGAACACAGACATAGATCTGTGCTATTTGTTGTGCCCACATGCATCACAGCACTTTGTTGTTTGCCATTGTAGGCCATCGTTTTGAAGAAGGCTGACCTGCATATGCACAAGGAAAAGCTTTTGTACACTTATTTACCATAATTTGCTGCAAGCTGTTTTCAAAGGCTGGGGTAGGAAACCCAGCCCTTTGAGATAAGCGGCCCTTTGTTTTTAATCAAAGCTCGGGTTTGAATGAGAAAATGTTGCAAATGACTAGAGTCAAATGAAAAGGAGGTTTAGGCAGTCGCAGCACTTCAGGAATCAAATCAAACCTCAGAGCCACAACTATGTAGGAGAAAGCTATGAAAACACAATCAGCTTCTCACTGCATCTTGCAAGTTTCGCCTTATGCCCTTTTTCCCAGTCTGAAATACGGTTTACTGTTAATATTCTCTGCATGAAACATTTTGAATTGACTGAGCCATTGCTCAGAATGGTTACATGTGATGCTGCTGATCTGAAATCAGAACTTTCCAGCCCAGATTTGACTTTTGTGACCTTGACAACAGACTGAATCCTGTTTTGTGTAGTGTTGCAGCTTTTTCGCAGAACTTAAACTCAGCTTAATTAAAAGTCAGTATGTATTTGTTAATTACATTTTGGCAAATTTGCACCATTAAAAGTAGGCCGAATTAGCTATTAGCTGTGACTCTTTGCAGTGCAACCATAATTAATATCTACTATCAGTGGATTACTTTGAGACCCAAGAAACCTAAAAACATGGTGATTCTCTGGAAGGATCTGGAGATAAGAGGAGGGTTTATTTTTCTATGATATCTAAGAGGATCGGTGGATGTTTTGCAATGGACATTGGAGAAAAAGAAAATATTCTCGAGAGTGTAAGTCACACTCAGTCCACAAATATGTGTATCTTGTAGGTGTGCTCAGATTTGACTCAGAGAATGAGTGATTAAGCGGGAATCAGCGGGCCAAACTACAATAACTAACTGCCTATTGTCTCTACATTGTCTTTACCTCCCGCCTCTTCCTCCAAGCCTCCACTTCAACTCTCAAAACCCCTCGTGTGGAGCATTAGCTGTTATTTCACACTTAGAAACAGAGTCCATCTGAAAACTTTTCATTTCACTGAGGACAGGGATAGCAATAAAGTCAATGACTGCTTGGTTTCCATACCAACCACCACGCCAGCATCACCTTGGTAGCCTAAGTAACAGATCCTGTTGAGTGTTTTATTTTTATGGTTTTTTTGTTTATTGGATTGGTTGGTTGCTTTTTTTGAGATGGATCATGTGGCCTTTTTTTGTTCAGTATCAGATGGTTTCATATAGTGCTTTTTAAAAGCTGCCTCAGCGTCTGCCTTGACCGTCAGTCGGCTGTCGTATTTAACCTGATGGTTATTCAAACAATACAATAAGAAATCCACAAAAAAAACTAACATAAAGTCTCAGTTACTGCACTGATGAAATGCCAGATTTTCTCGGTCTTGTTAAAGGGGTCAGGGTGGATAAGGGCTGAAGACAAAAGGTTTAAAAATGGGAAAAAAAAAAATCTGGGGCTGTGGAGTTAGGGACAAGTGAGCCTACCAGACGTCTGCAGCCTGCTCCTCATCTCTGCTGGGGGTGAACCGCTCGAGGCTATATCAGCTGCTGGCTAGCATAACGCACCCCAAGCTCTGACCGAACTGAAAGAAAGTTAGGCTCCGGGTTGTGACAAGGAAGAAGAATGTGTGGAATAAAAACCTTGATATTTCTGGTTCTGCTGCAGCTGCCGATGGACTTTGGTTAAAAACTGTCCCTGGCTCTGTTGGACAGTCCTAGATCACTCAACAGCTGTCAGAGCTTTTGGGATGACTAATTTGCCTCCAGAAAATGAGATGGCTACCCATGCTTCAGTCCAGAAACACCATATAGAGTATGGATCTAATAAATCCTTGCATATTAGACTTATCTTCATGCTAATAAGGTCCTATCTCCTCAGACAGAGTCTGCAGCCAGTCTCGACCTCAGCACCCGTTGTGTCTGGCAGGATGATGTATAGCTGTGCTAACTGGTGGACCACTTCAAACAGTACTCCTGAATTATAATATTGCTGTTGTCCCAGAGGAGTGATTCCACTCTTGTTGACTGGACCAAGCTCTTATACTGAAGCTTTCTTCTTCATATTTGTCAGCTCACTCAACCCAAACCACATCTATGTAATATATCAGGGCACGGACAGCATAAATCCCTTTGAACTGGCCTTGACTGTCCTGTGGCTCATGTTTAAAAGGTCTGCAGCCCACCAGTGTATGCACGCTATCTCTCCCTCTATCTCTGAAGGTCTTTTAGAAGTCACCGCTAACTAGAAGCTGGGGAATAGACTGTCTGGGCTGACGGAGGAGAGAGCGGGGTCCCCCCAAGAGGCTCCGTCAGTCCCCGATGCTCACACCTCATACGGATTCTCTTTCATGTGGACTATTAGCATCAGGTAACGCTGCAGCCCACCTCTTTGAAGTCAACGCAGATTTCAAAGGATCAGGAAGAGACGGGGGAAAGGGGGACGTAGACGAAGAGTGTATAGAGATGACTGGCACAGTGCGTGTGAATGAGCGGACTGTGGAGTAAAAACTGTGTTCATCTCACCACTCACAGCAGTTACTACGCAGCTCAGTCCTCCCATTAAAACTGTACAAAATAAATAAGCAAACCTGTGTTGTGATTGGTTGGATAAGTGATAAAAAGAGAAGATTAAAAAAAAAAAGTAACTGCCATTTCAAAATGACAGAAGCGGCAGAACGGGTGACTGTATTTTCAACAGTGTCAAAGGGAAAGCTGTGAACATGTCAGATGTGCTGCTGTCACTGGGAAAGTTAATCTGCCAGTATTGCATATTCCCCGTGTTAAAAACCAGGCTCATGACCCAGCACTCCAGATGTGTTTCTCACACACCACTTTGTGCTAAGTCTCGTCTCTGAGTGGTGAGCTTCGATCCAGAGCTGTCCAAGCAGCACGAGCGCTGCAGGGAAGGGGAGATTTAGCTGAAGTGCTTCCACCCTGCTATGTTAATCCTGTGGCTGCAAAGAGAGGGAGAGTAGCAAAAAGAGAAAGAGGGGGGGTGGGAGAGAGGGAGAGAGACCAGGGGTTTGCATGTAACCAGGATGGTTCTGCAGGTTCAGCCAGGGTGTGGATACCAGATATGTGGGGTACTGGAAGGAAGCCTGATACCAGCATACCCAAAGCCTCTGTCACAAACAGAGCAGAAGTCTACAGTCATGTTCAGATATGTGCAAAACACACACACACTCATGCACAGACTCATGTATAGGAAGAAGACAAGCAGGGCCAGTCCTAGCTTCTTATTTGAGCCTGAGGCATAATGTGCAACCCCCCCATTTAGACTGTGTATAAAACATGTCTCAGCAGCTGCCCATTGTACGGTCGGGCAACAGTTTGAAGGCTGTGTTTGAAATCATTCTCCGCTTACTACCTTGCACACTGTATTTACCCTCCACATTTTTTTTTTTTTTTTTTTGGTGTGCTCAGGATGTAAGAATGAATATGCGCTCGGTATAGAAAGAAATTCCAGCTTCCATAGCATGTGCATCACACTTGTTTACTGAAACAAAATGGCGTGAGGCAGTTCACTAGTTCCTATTCCATTTTTATGATAATGTTCAACTTTTGAGTCAGCCAGGTTGCATGTTAGATTGTGGACGTATCCTCTAATGTCTGAACTGTTCTGTTTAGAAAATGCACAGTAGCTCTCCCACAGACTCCTCTTCAATCCACTAATCGCTTCGGTTAATAAAGATGATTGAGGTCAGAAGTTCTCTCCCAGGCCACTGGATGTGAGTGTGCATGAGAAAGCTGACGAGCGTTGTGCGTTTGTGTGTGCTGTTGAGCTGCGTTCTGTCTGCCGCTTTGAATAAACAGGAAGAGGAATAATTTTGATGATTGTGATGTTAACCACAGCTGCATTAAAACAATGAGTCATTCACCAAAAGCTGCAATTATTGGTATTAAACCCTAGTGCACCCAGCCCTTCCACAGAGTGGTTCAGCAAGTCAACCATTCATCTCAGGAAACAATGTGTGCTTACACACACTATGTATAATTCAAGTGGCCCACTTGTAGCACTCAAAAATAAACAAATAAATAGCGTATTAAAAAAAAAACAGAGTATTACTGGAAAATACACAAAAAAAAAAAAAAAACAGCAGCTTTGAGTATGATGTAGAACGGCACAAATGAAATGGATTTCAAGCTACGCCCTTTGCTGTCTTTTTCTCTGTTTCCCTCTTGCCCTCAAGCCCCCACCCGACCCCGAAAAATGTTTTAGTTAAAGTGATATTAGTCGAGAAGCAAGTGTGGGCGGTGATTTTTGGTTAAATGTGGGGGTAATCAGCTTAATGCAGAGTTAAAGGGCCGATGGGACGCCAGCCAAATCTCTGGACTATTAAAGTCACACCATGTCCCCGTCGGTGACCTCATCCTCAGCTTTAATTATGGCAATAGTGTCTCTCTCTTTTGGCTCTTCTCATTCACCCACTTTCTCTCTCTCTCTCTGTCTCTCTCTCTCTGATTCTTTGTCGGCCTCGCTCGTTCTCACTTCATCTCTCACCGTTCCTCTTTAACTTCCTTTGCAGCCCTCTGTTGTTCAACATTCCTCCTCGTTCCAAACCGTTGTAAGCCTCATTTAAACTCCCGCAGCACTCACTTTCTCAGCTTCGCTTGCAGATGTTGCTTTTCCTCCTTTACTCTCTCGTCTTCCTTCACACTTGTGTTATTTCTGATCCTTCCTTCCTCCCTTTCCACCTACCCCACAGCATGCTCCTGCCTTCTGTTCCATCCTTCTCTTTTGAGTGTACAGTGCACCCCCCGCCCTCTCCTTCTTTTTACTCTCATCTTTTTCATCAAGTCTTTTTTTTCTTTTCTGGGCTTCTTTCCTCCCCTCCCTCCTTCTGTGTTTACTGTGCGTGTCATTTTTGTCAGCACGTATTGGAAGTGAATGACAGCAGCGAGGTGAAAAGTGTGCTGCTGATTTGATTATAAGGAGAGAGGCCAGTGGGTGGTCTGGTGCCACAGTGATTGTTCTGAGGAAACGTTTTAATAATTGCAAGTTAAAAACCAGTAGTAGTCACAGTAGTAAATGCCACCACGAGAGCTGCCCCACGGGAAGCATCAGTTAGTGTTTTTTTTTTTCTTTTTTTGCTGCTAAAATTGCGTTTAAACTCTCTTTTTTTTGTCTTCTAACGTCTCTTGACATTTCTGTGACTCCCTCCCTGTATGCATGACATAGCTCAGTCTTCATCTGTGTCTCCTTCATCTAGATTCAGCCTCATCCTCTTCGCTACCCTTTTGCCCTTTCAGAAAAAAAAAAACACAATAAAATTATATAACCTGTCTCTCTAATTCCTTCTGCATTATTCTACCTCTCCACTCCCTTGTGCCACTTTACTCCCTCCATTTTCATCCTCTTTGATCCCTCTGTCAAACTCTTTTTCACTGCCTCTGCTTTCTTTTTTTCCTTTCCCTAATCACCTTCTCCTTCTTTATCTTTATTTTATTCCCTCTTTTATTTTATTCCGCCGAAGGCTTCACTTGCTTCCTGTTACAATGCACTATCAATATTGCAAAGAGAACCACTGCCGGCTGCTCATGTTCAACCACTGGCATAAATTCTAAATTCCTCTAATTCATCTCCATGGGCTGCACACACATGCATGTACACACACACCCACACACACACGCACACACAAACACTTGCACTATCTCTCAAAGCCACAGACACATGAACACAAATTATACACATACACATAGCAAAGAACAACCAAACACAACATTTGGAAAATACACACAAACAAAAGCCAGTGTGCATAGAAGCGCACGCTGGAGCACGCATACGCACACAAGTAAACATACAAACAGTGGCACACACCAATAACATCACTGCCAAACATCTGTTGGCACATCTATAATTTCAACAGAACCCCTGTATGCCATTGAGATGCACACATTGCCAGCTGGGCTAACACTTCTGCCAGTATCACAGCTGCACTGTGTGTGTGTGTGTGTGTGTGTGTGTGTGTGTGTGTGTGTGTGTGTGTGTGTGTGTGTGTGTGTGTGTGTGTGTGTGTGTGTGTGCGCGTGCGTGTATGTGCGCGTGTGTGAAGGAGTGTGTGGGTGTGTCTGTGTGTGCTGAGCAAAAAAAACATCTGACATACTCTTTTTCATACACTTAATTTCCGACTGTGTGCATGTTGCTGTGCATTGAAATCTATGGTGTGTGTCCCTGTATGAGTCAACTGGGCTCCAGAGCTCGACCTGTAAGCAAAGCATCCGTTCCTGCTCTGAAATGCTTTGATCTGCAGCCAGTCGCCATGCATCAGTCCAACGTGACAGCTAGCTCCTGTGATAAGTGTGGTGTAATCAAAGGCACATACTTACATTCTGCATGCAGCGTGTGTTTAATGGTACAATATAAATATGAAATCTCCACATTTTCCATCTTTGCACCTTAAGTTACACAGTATTATTAACCATTACATTTGTATATTTCAAAGTGTCCCCCTTAAAGAATTGAATCTAGTCTTAGATGAATGTAATCTGTAAACCTGTAATGTGATGCCTTTGGATTTCATAACAAACTTGTGCTAAACTGGGCTCCCTAGATTGTGTTATGATTTCTGAGGCCAGCTTTTGAGCCAGCATGGGTGAGAGGTCTTCAAGTGTTCAGAGAAAATGGAAATTTGAACATTTACAATTCCATAACAACTGATTAAACTCCATCTGCTGATGAGGATCAGTAGCTCCCGAACAGCTACTACGTGGGCCTGGTGGTGAGGTTGTTTTCTCAAACACTGTTTCTGAGGTCCAGCAGGGACTTTGAACCTTAGTGTATTTTGAGTTGCTGGTTTGACGTTCATGTCCGTTGTGGGGTGTTCAGGGAAATCCCTCGTCTTCTGTTTCTATTATCCAAGGCAATGGACAGTTTGAGGACCAAAATGTTATTTACAGTCTTTTGACTTTGTAGAAAATTCACATGTGAACTCGTTTCTCAGTAATGTTAATATTACAGCGGTTTCCTTCGCGGGGTTGAACAGTGTAACGAAACTGTCACTGACATGAAAAAAATCAGTCTTGAGCTAATATAAATAGGATCACAGTCAAATCCATGTGAATGAATTTTGGTAGTCTATGTGTGTGTGTGCTTGTCTGTGTCTGTGTGGTGTCTTTACACCTATGTTGTTAAGTCCAAGTGCTCATGGTAGTTGTAGTCAGTAATGACATTAACGATTAATGAGTTAACCATTAATTACACACTAATATCTGCTCTACAATTAAATATTTCACTAGTCTAAGTGGCAAAATAAACTCAATTCACTTTCTTTTTTTTTTTTTGGAGCTTTCACCTACATCTCATGGTCTTCATCACTGAATAGAGCTGGCTCTGGTGTCATTACGTGACCTAAGTGTTGAACTTCAGTCATCAGTGCAGGGTAACTGTAACCCTGCCTCGATCTAATGACGGTCTTTGGTATCCGACGCCGATGAAGATCATGAGGTGTGGATCTAAGATCGGATAAAGCTAACAAGAGAATATTTTCTTACACGTACCGCTCCTAGTTAAAAAATAACGCACCATGCTCCAGTACAACACAGCTCCATTCTGTTTTGTTTAGGTGATTAAACTTTTGATTAGATCTAGCAACTCCAACAATGGAGGAAAACTGTTTTATTAAATGCTGCAAGAACCTTGTGGAAATTCAGAGCTCTCTGAAAAGGCTTAGTGCTTTGCTTATACTTAATATTTGGAGATGAACTGTGTGTCAAAGAAAAAACTAAGGCACATCTACTTTAACCAGCTCTTCCTCTGTCTTGTGAATACTTAGAGAGAGAAAGCCGTGACCTACTCTGCTTGAAGGAGGCTAATTTATCACGGTGTGGAATACCTTTGAATTTGAGTGGTTTAAAAAACATGACTAATATTGCTGCCATCCACGTCCAAATTAACAAAATGACACGGGCACTGGCAATGGAAGTAACATCTTGTAGTGATTGCGTATTGGCTTGTTCAGTTATGTATGTATGATGGATTTGGTAATGCAGCCTTATAGATATTATGCCACTGTTTTTTTTGTTTTTTTTTTAATGTAGTATACTGAATAAGGTAAGATATTGATTTGCATGAAAAGTCCATTGCTCCATCCATCAGTTCTAGAGGGTGTCTGTGAGATTGGATGGGTGTTTTCAGAGATAGAAGTATTGATTTAATATCTCAGCATTCATACCTTGAGGTCTTCGCAAAGATTGGCAGGCTCAATTTCATTTTAATTATACCTTTAGGTGCTGCTGTCTGTATTTAATTGCAAAACATCTGAAACTTTACATGCTGCAATTTGATCTCAACAGACTACATCTTATATTTGGTTTGTTTTCTTCTCTCTGAAGAAGTAGGTACTATTGTTCAGACTTTTATGAAGCCACCGAGATCAAGATGACCACTAATGATATGAAGGCTTTATCTTAGCACAGCTTAGGGCCTGTTAGTTTCCCTGTGGGAACGGATGGAGACAGGAGCAACTACAGAGCTGCAGGGGTCTCAGAAGAGCTGTGAAGTCTGGGCAGATAGAAGAAGCTAGAGAAAGAGATAGAGGGAGGGAGACGGACCGTGGGTGGAGCGTGAGAATGATGGAGGAGGGGAAAAGGACAATTATGATTTTTTTTTTTTAAAGCTATTTATAACATCTATATGGTCATTATGAAGAAATGTACAGCTGATATGAAGTAGTTCCACTGGCAGCATGCATGCAGGCTTTAACTAGAACACCAAAAGCACATTTAAATGTTTGGAAGCCATCTTAATGTCAAAAGTCGAACAGGAAATGCCCCCTTTGCTGTGAGTCCTGTGACGTTACATCACACACGTCCTTCATCCTGCGCTGCTGCGTGGAGAGCTGTCTGACTGGAGAGGGAGGGAGAGACGAAAGCAAAATGTTGAGCGATACAAACAGCATTAAGCCACATTAAAGAAGATTAGGGCAAGCAATCAAGTATTTGGTTGTCATGGAAACACCAAGCCTAAACTGTTATTAAGTTGAGCTGGCTAGCCAAGTCCATGCTTCTACAATGGGGGATAAGCTAAATATTATCTGCCTCCCACCCATCCTCCCCTCAGCTTTCTGTCTGTAATTCGGGATAACATGACAATCTACATCCCAGATAATCTTTGTCCTCTAAATGTATTTATACTTGTTCTGCTTATTTATGGCAACATGGATTGCAAGGAAAAAAAAAAAGGTCTTTCCAGTGGTTTGTATTTAGCAACACTTAAAAGTATTAAGGGGTGACAGGTCAATTTCAGTGTGACACTGAGGCCGGTTATGTGTTTTGGAGGATTTCCATGCCATTTTAGATTGTGATCAATATTACTTCCCCCAGAAAACTGCCCTCTGAGGCTTCACTTTAGATGTCCGTGTGCCACGGCTGCCATGACGAGAACTGCCCCAATTTCTACAGAGCCAAACAAAAAATAGAGGGTGAGACACTTTTCAGCCCTCCGATTGGGCTCTTGAAAGGCAGTCAGCTAAAATGCAGGCTTAAATGTGAGCGCTAAGCCGGAGAGCGTCACGCGTCGAGTCACCAGCACGGAGAGAGAAAGGGAGCGAGGGAACATAAGGACACCATTTTGTGTAGTTGTATAATTTGAAAAATGTTTTTTCAAGCTAAGCACTCATGAACATATTATACAGCACATTATACACTCATTATACAGTCTGAACAATAATGTGCCTCAGCAGGGTGCTGAAGGATACGCTGTATGGTGAAACCTATCAGGTATTTAATACACAGACATTTTAGTGTGTCCAAACTGATTTCTTTTATGGCTTGTATTTAAATCAGCGTGAGTCTTTTTTTTTTCTCTTCTCTTGTTTATTGTCCGTAATGATGAAATAATAAAATACTTGTAAAGTACTTGAAGCACATTTTTAAAACATTTTCATGCTTCACAGTGCACATACTATATTAGCATATATACAATAAAGCAACAATAAAAAAGTAAAGGATGATTAAAACAAACAATAAAACAACTGCACAATGAAAATACCTGATCTGGAACTGTGTTCTATTAAAAATAATTAATGTGATCTGCCACAGTAATTGCTCCAGAAGTGTTACAATACTGCACAAATGATTCTGAATGTAAAGTCTCCAAAGCATTTTCACTTGTGTTTATTTTTTCAAAGCAGTGATGTGATGTTTTTGTCATGTGCTCGAAAGGTGGTGGAATCTGTGTCACCCCCCCCTCCCGTTCTCCACCTGTTGTCCTTCGAGTTTCTCTCGTGCTCAAAATATAGTGTCACTCCAAAACAGAGGCTGGAGGTGTGATGGATAGGCAACCTGTCCAGGGTGTTTCTCTGCCTCCTGCCCAATGCATGCTGGGATAGGCATCCCCTGTGACAGTGAAATAAACTGGGAAAGAAAGCGAATCAGTGATCTGCAGTTAATCACCTCATTAATTCATCTACTTCTGGACAGTTTCAGTAACTTTCTATTTCTCAAAGGCAAGAAAGAGCATCAGAGATCTTTCTATGCATTAATGCCAGAAAGTTTGAATCTTATGTATCAAATCTTTTTATGATTCAGACCAATATATGCGTGAAACTTTTGAAATTTTGAGGTTTTCAAGTCTTTGATGTCGTGCACCCCTAAGGTTGTGCTGGTATTGGAAGCAATTTATGCTTTATTATCCTCCCAAAACATTTACTCATACGCTACACGAGTGTATTAGAAATAAGAAATGAATAGAGGCATTTGTTGAGCATCTCTGAAGATTCTCAGTCATGCACTTCATGGTATTTCTAAGTGCTAGATGAAAGGGACTTTTCCCCTCTTATTCAAAAGTCTTCTTCAGTTTTAGCTAAAGACAATTTAAGTATTATAATATTTAAATCAATACACAATACTATTAGACACAGCCAGGGAACATACCCACAGGCCAACAGGCAGAGTGTAATGTCTGACACTGATGCAGGAACAAAACAGACAAATCTGGAAGAACCTGAACAGGGTTGTCAAAATTATACAACATATGGCAGTTAGGTATGTGCAGGATGTGTCAAGGGCAACAATTATAAGCAGGAGCTTGTATCACCAACCACCTTAAAGCTGCTCGATTCAATATGTTTACATTAACAAATGATCAAATAACCGTATGTAGCGTGAAAGGTGTCGCTCATAGTGACAGTCCCACAGCAAATTATCACCTAACTCTGCAGTTCCCCTCAGCTCTGATGAGCTTTTTACAGTCTTTCAGATCATTATCTTGTTTTTATGACCTTCAGCTTTACTGTATGCTTCAGTCTTACCTCTCTAATCAGCACTCAAACAGGACTCCAAATGTCTGCTAATGCTGCTATGAATCTGCTCGGTGTCTAAATAAGCAAGCTTTTGCTAGCAAATTTGCCGTATTGTCTTTAGAGGATGATAATGTGTGAGTTTTTGTGTTTTCTAAATCAGTGAAGGCAGTTTTTAGTGTTAGATCCGGTCCATTTTGTCACAGCATTGGTGTGATTTCCTGTTTAAGGTTTTAATGCTCAGTTGCTGGCAGTTAGCTTGGTAACAGCCCATACAAAAGCTGAGGAGGCAGGTGAACTTGAGAGCTTGTATGTGGTACTCAGTGCAAGGTGTTGCCATGTCTACAAGCAGGAAATACCAATTGAGACCTGGTACATGATGAACTCAAAACACAGAAGAAAAGAAATGAAGATAACTGTCAGATTGAGAGACGGGTAGCTCTTTCTTTTTCCAGCACAGTTACTGCAGAAGGAATGAAATGCAACAACATCGCAGGTCGTAGTTAAGCTATGCTTTTATTTTCTTCCCCTTCGTCGTTATTAGGTCAACAATGCACAATCCCTGCATGCTCGTCATCCATTACACAGAAGTGTTGACACTGCTCATCCAGGAAGTAGCTTTGGCTCCTACAAATTGAATTGGGAACATTAATATTCCACTCGGGCCCCTTGGCACTCAGGCGGGGCTCTACACGGGGAAGTGGAGAGAGAGGTATAATGTTCTGTCAGCATATGCGATGGGCCCCGTCCACCTGCAATGATGTGGCCCCACAGCTGCACTAATATCCCTCAACCCCTCCCCTTACACTTCCCTGGAAACCAGTACAGTGAAGGACCCCACTGTGGGAGAGCAGGAGAAAAAGTTCCCTGTCCAGTGCTTGTGTGCGTTATCCATGTGTGTTTCATGTATGTGCGTATTTCAGACCTGTGTTTGTGTACATGTGCCAGCATGTGCTTGTAAGTGTATTACACAAGCACACACATGCAAATCCTGCCCTTTCATGACCATGTGAGTTCAGCAGCATGTACTACAACGCCCTGACTGCCATATTGTGGCAGAGGTCACCTGTCTGCAGTCTGGGGACTGTTCTGTCATTCTTTCTCCTCCCATTCCTATTACCCTATTAGCTGTTTCCCCAGAGGCACCTTATCCTTACTGCCATCTGCTGGCACGACATGCATACTGATTAATTAACAAACAGCTAAAAACAGGCTGGGCACTCATTAAAATACTCATTATATAGGACATCCAGGGGGCTGAGTGTCAGAAGTCTGTCGCTGGATTCCTTGAGATTTTTTCTTTCTTTTTTTTTTTTTTTTGCTTTGAGGTTCATCAGAGTCTTGGTTTCACTTCCTCGCTTTCTGCCCTCATCCTCCAATACCACTGGGAGCAGTGCTGAAAAAGGCAGAGGCTTGGGTTGTCCTGCTCTAATAGGGGCCAAGAAGGAGGGGTGGGCTGATTGAGGAGAAGAGACTCAAGGAAAGGTGGAAGATTTGAGCTCGGCATATTGTGAGCCGCAGTGATGTCACATCCAACAGAGGTACAAGACGATTAAGAGTGAGTTATGAGCCTCAAGGGGGTTATTAGCTTTGGGATTTTTTATGGGCATTGGGATAGTCGGAAATTGGTTGGAAATTGGAGCACTGTGAGAACAGTCCCTAGTGGATATATATATATGTGTGTGTGTGTGTCATGTCATGGTTGGCCCACCTTGGATAATTGGAAAACTCTGTTTTCTGTTTTTTATTTCATGAAAATTTTAAACAAAACTTGGTCAAAACCTGGAATGTGGCTGGATCGGCCTTTATCTGTTATTGTCTCTTCTACTCTCTGTGCTCACATATTCAGTAATTAAATGCAGCCAAATTCCCAATAAAGCTGTTATCATTTACATGTTTTCCTGTTTCTGTTGTCAGATAATGGAACAAGTATGAAATAGTGTGCAAAAAGTCACTAGATTTGTGACTAAGTGCTTTTTTTGGGAAAAAAAAGTGGAACGTGGATCTGAGAAGTCAGTACATATAGCGACAAAGTTTTAAGTTGGCAACGCTGCCTGCAAACGTCCCCCAGTGAGCTGATAGAATCTGTTTGTGATAATCAGTTTTGAAAGAGCAACATCCAGTGGGGAAACAACAATAGTCGGCTGGTCGACCAACGGTCCAACTTCATCACTCAGTGAGTCACTGACAGACACTTCTGTTTTTAGGGCTGCTATTGTGGTCCAGCCAAAAAAAATATATATAAATAGTTGTGGCATATGCAGAAGTTTGAGCTCCTTCTACTGACTCTTCAAATGTTGTGGTAACACTCAACAACCATGGGCTACCTAAGCAACTGACTGAGGATCTGGAAATGAAACTAACTCAAAGTTGCAAAGCACGGGAGGCTTTCAGCTTGAAATTTTCACTGTACAAAATGTCATCAAGAAGTTGGCAGTTAAGGGAAGTTGTGGAAGACGAGATCTGGAAACCTAAGAAAACCTTTAGATAAAACTACACACCTGCTGGACAGAGAGACAAAGTAAAACCTTCTGAAGGCTGCATAGTCGCCATATAATGGTTGATCTGACACAGGAGCGGTGGTGGATGAATGAAGTTCAAATTAAACTCTTTGGTCATAATCACCAAAGGTGTGTTTGGAGAAAAAAACTGATTTTAATGAACAAAACCTTTGCTAGCTTTTAACCATGGGGGACTGCTTTGGGGCTGAGAGTGGATATCAGCAGATCCTGGATGCAAATGTCTAAACAGAGGCTGGCTTCTGCAACAGGACAGCGATCCAAAGCAGATCTCAAAAGCCACCGTTAACCACTCCACCAAGCATAAGCTGGGGCTTTTGTAACGGCCCTCACAGTCCCCTGACCTCAACATCACTGAAAATCTGTGGGCAGATCTTAGACATGCCAAAAAATATCTCAGAACTTGAAGTGATCTGCAAGGAAGATTTGGTGAAAATCCCTAAATCAAGAATCGAAAGACTCTTGGCTGCTACAAAAAGCATTTGCAAGCTGTGATAATTACCAAAGGGAGGGTTACTAAGCACCAACTTAGTGGGGTGCCCAAACTATAGCAAATGCCACAATTACAGATATTTCTTTTTCTGTTTTCTAAGTTCATGAACTGCAAAGTAACAGTGCATTAACATTTGAAGAAAGGCTCATTTTAATATCTGTTTGCGTGTGTGTGTGTGCCTGCTTGTGTGTGTTTCTGTCCAGGGGTGAGTGCACAAATGTGTGCACACACATTGTTAGAGGGTAACCCTCATACCCCCCGCTGTTCTTAGAGATTGAGATCAGGGTTAAGTACTCTTCACTATCTTGCGTTTACACACAAACACACACACACACTCATACACACACACACACCGTGAGATAAAGCCCTCTCCTTAATGTAAGATCAGTGGATCAGCAATGAGAAAGGATGGATTAATTGCAACTGATGTGACCTGGGGCCATAAAGGAAGAAGTAATACAAGAGAGAAAAAAAGAGAGAAAAAATACAGAGTGGGAGTCAGTCTAAAACCAGCCTGCTAGCATCATCCCCTCACACACACACACATAAACCATTATCATGAAACATCTGTGCGCCCTGTTGACCCCCCTCAGCTCAGGTCAAATAAGGCCGATTACACTGTAGTGAGATGGATGGGAAGATACAGATTGATGTGAGTGTGTGTGGGTAACCCTGTCTGGTTTTTATGTAGCATAGTGTGATGTGTGTACTAGGCCAGAGGGCTGAAGCCGTGTAATCCTGATAGTCACATATCTGCCACAGCAAGGCACACGCCACCCGGACCATTCCTCAAGTGTAGTTTGAAAACGGTGTCGTACTGTAGCTGTCAGGCCATCTGTAATCATAACAGGAAGTGATCCACAAATTAAGATTATAATTAGAAGGCCAAATTGGGTAGTGGTCATCATATTATGGTCAGTTGTTCTTGTCTATCTGGACACCTTGTGGTGTAGTACTGCTTAAATAATATTACTGTTTATTTAGTAAACTTTGCGTTCTGTGATAAGTTTAACAAGTATTACAGTAGTATACTTGATAACAGACCATAGGTTATGATTCTGTATTGTTTTTGTGGGAAAATTCTTTTGGCTGAGTCGTGTACGTTTCACCAAAGGGGGGGAAAAAAAATATCCCTTATTCTCAACTGGCTTGTCAAAGAAAATCTATCCAATTTAATTTCTCTGGGAAAATTTTTACCTCTGCCAAGGAGGCAAACAAGGTGTCTTCAGTCCTGTTTGTTGGCATGAAACCTTAAAAACGTGTTAACAGATTCCAATTAAATTTGGTGAGAAGATGGGCTGTGGGCCAAGGAACAAATGATTAGTTTTGTATTTACTTTTTTTGTGATTATTATTTTATTATTATTATTTTTTACACCCAGCATTGTGAGATTTTGGGCCATTTTTGTTTTTTTTTCTCTCTCTCTCTCTCTCTCTCTCTCTCTCTCTCTCTCTCTCTCTCTCTCATGAGCAACTGCAGTTAAAAACATTTGACGCGTGCATCTGATGACTGCTCATCACTAGTTGTGTATTGTTGTGTAATCGTTTCAGGTGCAGTTTAGGAATTTCTAAAACTGTTCTGCTATTAAATGGGCAAATTTAGTAGCTTGTGTAGCTTTACTGATCTCAAATAGTGCCAATCAGTGTCATGCTTACACGTGAGTTAAAGAACAACAAACACCTAAAATCATATAATATAATGATATAATCACTGCTTGACATATGTCTCCCATAGTGACACTTCCACCACCTCTCTCAATAGACATTATGCTGGCGACGTGTTGCTGTCTCTGTTAACACCCCAGAAACAAATACTACAGTAATGAAGTGAAGCGTCACGCTGTGGCATTTGTATTCTGCCTTAATGGTTTTCACAGGAGTTTATGTGAATTATTGTTTCAATAGCTATCCATCAGAGATTTCAAACGTGTCTCGCAGAGTTCCCCTGTGGCTTAGCTGTCTGGTGCTCTGCGTTGCCAATACCATATACCCTGACCGCAGGGTTTGACTACCAGCTCCTGCTGTGCACTCACATCTGTCTTTATTACTCTTTCCTGTCAGCCCTTTACAGCTGCTAGCATGAAACACTAATAAAATAACGAGAAGAGTTGAACTCTTGTTTAAAACTTAGCATTCATTCCACAGAGAAATACACCACAGCAGAGACTGGAGTGCACAGAATCCTCTATAAGCCTGTGTTAAGCCGTGCCTAGTGCATCACTGGCCTACTTGATCATTTTCACTTGAGTCTCATGGTATGTGAGCTGTAACCCCTCAGGCTCAAAGCTGTGCATTTGGAACTGTTCTGCTAAGTGACTGCTACAAGCTAAGCAGCACCCTTGTCTTGGCCTATAGATATCAATGAGATTATCAAATAAACAAGATAGTAAGTGTGTTGCCTGTGTTCATTCACATCAACTTTTCTAAGAACCAAAGCACCCTGGGAGCTGCCAATAGTGAAGTCCAAATCTTGTAAGTCACATAAAGGTCCTATTTCATATGAAGCCCACTTCATCATGCTCTGCATTGATATTGTTTGAAGGCAGATTAATTTCCTCTTAATGTGCATCACTGCATGTATCACTCCTGATGAGTCCGAACTGTAGGATTCTGCAGTTCTGCACTTTTCCTTATCAAGTCCGCAGGGTGAAGTTAGGTATGCAGTCAATAAAGGCTGATGGATCAAGTCAAAGGGTATGAGGAAGAGAAGAACAAAGAGACATAGATACATTCTTCATTATATATTTAGAAGGCGCTGCGAAAGGCCAATGAAGCATATGCAAATTATTACTCAAAGTCACAAACCTTATGGAAGCTGAAAGGTTGACAACTACAGCTACAAAGCTTCAAGTTTTATCACTTCAGTTTACTGTAAAGCTTTTTTTTTATGATCTCAAGTTGGAAGAAATAATTTATCAAATGTGTTGACCTCTTTTTCACCAGGCTGGATTCACCTTTGAACTTAAAAAAAAAAAAAAATCTATAGGTTTTAAACAGCTATGAACACACCCACACACAGGAACACTCTTAATGAGGACATCACATGCCTCGTCTGCCAAATCCACATCAATATTTCATATTTACCACACTATTTATCCACTTCGTTTATCATTTATGAATGTTATTTGGTGTGTCACAGTGTGCACGCAGAGGATTTTTGTGTGTTTATACATCTTTTGTAAGTGTGCCATTTAGATAATGTCACAGCAGGCCATAAGCTCCTCTGGCATCTCTGTAAGGCTGGTATGCAGCCATCGACGCGGCTATTCTCTCTGAATAAACAAGTGTCCACTCTTCTCAACACTCGACCCTTAATTATTCATATGGAACTGAATGGGACATTGTTTATCAAGGCTACGGCACCAGGGGACCTTGTGCTCTGGGCTATACACCTATATTTGTGTGTGTGCGTGTGTGTGTGTGTGTGTGTTTGTCTGTAGTATGAGAAAACAAGAAGGAGAGTGGAGAAAAAGATATTGAGCTAGCTCATGCACAGGCAGCCAACTTTCTAATTGGTAATTAAAATACCTTTGACAAACTAGCTTGAGCTGTCTATTCGCCATTGGTATGGTAATGAGGGTTGAAGAGGTAAACTGCGTTCCCATCAGAGGGGAAGAGAGGGTGAAGAGAGAGCGTGAGTCATGATGAACACTGCTTATTTTAGCATGTATTAGTAGGTGCTGACTCTCTTTGACCCAGAGATGTCAACATACATTCACACAAAAAAATTCAAGCACAAAAATAGCCCACAAACACAACCTTATATCGCAAGTGGCCATAAACAACAATGGTAATAAACTGCAGTCGCTGAACAAATTTTGAGTTAAAGTCTACCTTAGTGATAACAAAGGAAATGGCAATGACACCGATGCATCTTGATTAAATGTAAAGGCAATTTTACAAGTCACTCAGTTTACTTATACACCAGGTTATTCATAAAAAAAACAGGTTATATGCGGGAAATCAGGCAATACACTGGCAAACTGTGTGTATAACATCTGTATTTACACTTAAAAAGCTGTGATTCCAAAATAACATCAAGGGAAATAAAGAAGTCTGAATACTGAGTGTAAACACAAGAGATATTATGTTTGTGGGTTTGTGACTGACAGCGCCGTGAGAGGAAATCAGTTTGTTGTGTAATGTTTACATTGTAAGAGAAAACTGTGTGTTCTCACTTTAAATAATCAAAGGTTCCACTGTGAAAACAGGCTTATTTATACAGGCTTCAGTCAAGGGACTGCAATTGATGTTTTTTTTTTTTTTTTTAACCAGTTAATCAGTCAGCTGTTTGAGCCATAAAATGTCAGGACTCATCCTCACAAATTAGAAATTGGAACTAGAGAACATTTAGAATTTTTGCTTTAAACATTGTTTTAAGCTACTTTTAATACAAGGATAGGGCTTCACATAACCATTATTCCCATGCTGATTAATCTGACAGTGACTTTCTCACTTAATCAATCAATTGTTTGGTCTTTAAATGTCAGAAAACAGTGAACAATTCCCCTTGTAATACCTGGGAAACACAGTCTGAACACCAGAGTTTTTAATTGTTGAGTGTTTAATTTTCAGTGATATAAATTAGAAAAAGCAGCAAATTCTCACACTGAACAAGCTGGAGTCAGAAAAGGTTTTCCATATACGCTTGAAAAATGAAATAAAGATTTTTTTAGCTATCGAAATAGTTGTGGACTTAACAACAACATCCAGAGACAGCATCTTGAGCTCTGGCAAATATGCATATACATTGCCAAGGATTCAGATTTCTGTTAGAGAAAAGCAGCTGGAGAAATCAGGTTTCTCTCGGGGAACCTGGATCTCTCAGATTTATGCAGAAAACCAACAGTAATCTGCTTACAAAAGTACATGTAAACAACTTTGTTCACAAAAATCACAAAGGCAGTCTCCCTAGGTTGGACTTTGTAGCTTGATGCTGCCAACTTGAGACAGAACCACAAGTTGTTTATATTAACAGAAAGACCACAGCGCTGACAGAGTTAAGAGAAAGAAATGAAAACACCAACAATTTCAGAGATTCCATGTCTGGTAAGGGTTGAAGTAAGGTGCATTGTTTCTTACGTGCCACAGCACCAGTCACGCAGCTGATCGTGCACTTAAACTTATCAGAAATAATAAGAATATGAAGTTATAATCCTTCTCTGCTGTGTCTTTTTTGGTAATGTCACATCACAAAATGCATGGCATTTCAAGTCTAATAGCATGTCATCATGATTGAGTGAGTTAAAGGCCACATTAGTAATAACAAAGGAAATGGCAATGCTTTTATGCCACAGGTGTATCTTTAGATTTAATGCCCTGCGGAGTGCCATAATTATAGGGTCGGTTTGGACCAAATGAAGACTCTTTGCAGGGTGTTGAAGCTGACATTTCAGAATGGACTGGCTTTGTGTGTCAAAAAAATACTTGTCATTTTTTCCTTTTTTTTTTGAAACTGCAAAATTAATTTCATTGTTTCTCTTTACAAAATACGAACCTTGTTCAACATTATTAAGGGGGGTGAAATAAACAACTGCAAACAATTACAGAACAAAAATGGCAGGTCTCTGGCATGTCGAGAAAAAAAAATGTTGACCCTGTGTTCCAGTTTACAGCCTGGTTTAATCACCACATGACATGTTAACATGTCTCCTGGGCATCTTGAGTTGGCTGCATTCATTTTATTAGTATTCTCTGTGTACGTTCATCTAGCTTTAGTATGAAGTTGCCCTGGTCTTATATCAAGGGACATATTTGCTGATGGGTGGACATTAAACAGACATGCAGCAGACCTCTCTCCTCTCCTCTCCTTCAAGGTTCCCACTTGTGCTTCTTCAGCTTTTCTTCAGCCAAAATTCAAACTCCACCATATGCTTTTCTTCACTTCATCATTCCAAGCCAGCCATCTCCCCAACTCTGCACCATCCTGATCTGTGTGCTCATCAACCCCCACCACCACCACTTCCTCTCTCAGCCTTCTCCACCTCCCTTTTCTGCCCAATTACAAAGCACTGTCAGTGGGGTTGTCAGTGTTGCACTGAGGAGTGCAGGGCATAGGCAGGCGCATGGCTGTTTGATCATTCTCTGCACATCCATCCAGAAAGCCACCCTGGATAAGCACACACTTTAGAGATAACGTCCTTGTATCATTTAAATGTTAATAGGCTTTCTATGGGCTCAAACCTACATTTATTATTGTGCAAATGAGCCAATTTCCTCATATCTGTGCTGTCGTTAGAACCGGCATGTTTAGTTGTCTGAACATAATTAGAATTATTGTACTGTAAGGGAGAGAGAAGAGGATGGGGGAGAAAAGAAAAGAGAAGAGGGGGAGCTCATCATCTGTTCTATGTAGAGTGGGACAAGCTCTTTGGTGAAAGTTTCCTTTGAGAAAGAAAGAAACATTCTCGCTTTCTTTTTCGTCCCACAGATTTATGGATCATCCCAATTTTCCCTCTGCTTTTTTTTTTTTTTCCTTTCCCAGACAAGACTACTGGCACATTTTACTTCTGTGGGGGAGTTGCTTTGCTGCAGGCGGAGGTGGAGGAGTGAGTGAGCGAGAGAGAAAGTGAGAGACAATAGCAAATAATGTACCATGGATATACAGTTGGTGCAGGGAGCACAATCAATGTGAGACGAATCAATTTCAATATCAGGGATCTGCTGGGGGGCCCCCAGCAGATCTGATGCAGCAAACCCAAGGCGGCTCTGGTGCATCCCCCTCAGTGAGATGATGTTGTCAAAGTGTATGTGCATGCGTGTGTGTGTGTGTGTTTTAACTCCAAACATTTAGATGTCATGTAGAGGCCGTCAGCGTTACTAGATATCATCATTGGTTTCTCCTGTCACATTGCAATTTCCACATCAAGGCTATACCAACAGATTTCAGTTTACGTTCAGTCACCAGCAAATGGTTGCTCTCCATAGGGCATCAGTCACAGTATGTTGATGATTACTGTGCTGTGCCATTTAGGATAGCCTTTGATAGCAGGGCATGCACATGCAGTACAAATACATTACCATTAAGGTCACAGTGCTGCATTGCATTTTTCTTGTAAACAGAAATTTCTGGGAATGTCCAAGATTTTCTTAAAGGTACCATGTGTAATCCAGAAAGTTTCGCCTTTTTATCAATGACACCGGTGGCTGTCAAGTGAACTGCAGTCAGTGTAGACTACATGAGACTGAATGTGGCTGATCAGCATCATGTTGATACCTCAACCATATTTTATGTGCACATAAAATCGACAAAGTGATGTTCTAAAGAACAGGCGTTTTGTGTTGAGCTGGAAGTTTGTTGGCGTTTGTGGACTTCATTTCTAAGCTAATGTTCACACTGTTGATGGTGTAGAGCATTGAGGCGAGCATATGTCACGTCCTTTCCCCTGAATATTTGTCCACAGGCCATTATAGACACAGAGGAAGTCATACGTCAATCCATTCACAAATTGACGATAAAAAAAAGTGATTAATGCTTGTAAATTGCTTCACATTCTTACAAATGGTCAGCTAACATATTTCGGATTTCCGACGTGGTCAGAGAACATGTCATACAAACCATGGAGGAAAGTAGCTAACTACCAAAGTACTGTACTTAAATACAATTTTGAGGTGCTTGTACATTGCTTGAGAACTTTTGAACTTTTAACTTGAACATTTAATTTCAATAAATGTTCAAATGATCCAGTATCTCTGTAAAAATCAAAGATTAGGAAAAAAGTCCAAAAACTGAAAACAGATGTGTATCAGAACTTCTTTTCTTGTTTCCTCTCCCGTTCATCACCTCACTCAGCTGATCGTCCCTAAATGTGTTTAGCTAGCCCGTTTGAAACTACAGGAGTTTTTGACAGCTTGTTTAAAATGTTTAGCTGCCACGCTGGATATAAATTCCTGATGAGTAAAAACTAGTCGAAAGCGTCTCCTGGCGTCTATACTGTGGAAACTGAAGGAAAAATGAATTGTCTGTCAAGAAACCAAGAATTACTGGTGTCACAAAATGTCTTGATGAGTTGCTCAAAAAACACTGTGAAAAATTCTAAGAGTCAGAGAAAATCATTGAATGCTTCCACAAGCCTGACAGGAGAGTGTGAGACTGATTGTGACTGACTGTGAGAAGCCGCACGAATGTGATACGATTTATGATACGCTTCAATAGCAGCATTTAAAGGCTTACAGGATGGGGTGTTATGACCAGCTTGATGAGGCCACAACAACTAAATGCTATCCACGCCCTAAGCTTTAATTAAATCAGTAAACTTTAATAAACTCAGCTTTCTAGGATGTAAAGCCAGTTGTCAGTGTGTGGTGGTGGTGGTGGGGGATGAGGTGGGCATTGTGCTGGACTGTCATATCTAGTGGGGGAGCTAGTCTGAAAGCAGATCTCCTGATTTATCTGTTCATATATATTCCAAACCTTTATCTATCACTATAAACACTTTCCTTTGCAATGTGCCTGGGCTTACCTGCGCTTTTGCATTGAAAGACACTATTTGAGTTGGATCGGGCGTCAGAATAGGATGTCTCCAGGACACTAATCGTCGTGAATGTATCACGTCCCAGGATGAGGAGACCCAGGGGTGGACCCAAAACATACTGATTGGGATCATATAGCCCATCTGTCCTGAGATTGCCCTGGGAAAGAACTGGAGTACAAGGTTAAGCAGATGCATGTCTCAGCTTCCTTGCCGCCACCGTGACCCAGAACTGGATACAGGGCTTACAAATTTCACAAATGCCCTTCTCCAGTTAAGATGGTTTCCAAGAAGACATAAACATACCTTTACAGAAAGATGATCTGTGGACATACAGGGTAGACCAGTGGCGCTGGTTTGTCAGGGCCAATGTCTTTAAGACTTGACATCACAAGTGCACATTTCTTATGTCCATAGTAAGAGTATGTGAGTTGCAGTAAGCTGTAGCTAAGAGGACAGTATCAGATTCTGCTGTCAAAGCTCACAATCCACAGAGATGTCAATCATCCTCCTCCCCAGCGACAGATGACCTCTATCATATACCCCCTTTCTTCTTTATATTTGCACTGCACTCCTCACTCCTCTTTTTTGCTGTCATCCTCTGTTTGCCTGTCTCTTACCATCTTCCTGTATCCTTCTGTCTACCTTTCCATCATATCTTTCTCTATTCCTGTCATCCGTTCAACCTCTCTCCTCTTTCATCCTGCTTTTTCAGCTCACCTACCTGTTCTGTATTTCCTTCTCCATCCCAAATCTATCCTTCCCTCTGGTTCTGCTTATTCCATTCAAAAACCATCTTCACGTATCCTTCTCCTCCTCCTCCCCTCTGTGGCACTCCCACTCTGCTGTCCCTGCATGTTTAAGTTCCCATCACTTGTCATTACATTTCTTCTTGTTTTTGAATCACTCAGGCGCGATCCAGCCCGTTGAAGGCCATCTGTTAGCCGATCTGACGGAGCTGAGTATGGCTGCAACACTGGCAGTGGCCACTGGCAGCGGCACAATCCAGTGTCTGGCTATGGCGGTGCAACCAGACAGCCAAACAGACAGCCAGCTTTCACACTGTGTTTATAAACAGTCTGATTGTTCGTTTGCAGGCACCTGGCAAAGATGATCTGGATGTGTTCTGGTTTAGTATGAGGAATCGATACACGACAAGCAAATGGCCCCTGTACACATTTGGTCGTCACTTCCCTTCGTCTTTCACTCTTCCTCTGTCTGTACCTCCTCAACCTTTCCTCCAAGAAAGAACTACCTCAACAACAAAGTAGTACACAGTGACACAATGTCCGTTTCGCCCTCCTTTGCAATCAGGTTAGCCGGGCAAAAAGGTGTGAAATTGCTTACTGCTTTGTGAACCAAATCTATGTTCTTGTGTTAATCCTGGTTTCTGGAGCCAAACCTGGGAGAACCACTTTCCTTCATAACACATGGAGCATGCAAATGTGCATCTGGCTGCAAATGAAAAGTATACAAAGACAAAACAAAAAAACTTGTACGCATTGTAGGTGAAGTACATTTTGTAAAACAAACTCTCTCTAATACATATATTAATAATATATGCATGGTGTATGAACTTTATGAGCAATTTACATTGGTTTTTAAAAGGGATTTCTCACGCTACGGTTGGATTATTTGTCATGATGAGTAGTGCTGTGGAAACACTTGTATAAAGGCCAATGGCATTAGGTCAAAGGTTAGAGAAACTGTGAAGGGTGCCAGCTTTATGTTTTTACAAGGCACTCTAATCATGTGTCATCACTGAGTGACTCAGCTTGGAAACTACACATTTTCCAAATGTCCATATTCTTTTTGTAAAATCTGTGTCTCAGATGTCCCCCAGCTTTATGGAAGCGCTGCATTAAAATCGCTGGACTTTTAATAGTGCTTATGTGCCTGAACGCATCCTGTGTAGACCCACACAAAGAGAGCACCAGATCTGCTGCTCTGCTAACATGCTGCTCATCCTATGTCTTCCGTGTAGACATGGTGTCAGGACACACACTTTCGGGCAGTTAAACGTTAAACATACTCCATTTGTCTTAGACAAGTGGTGGTGCATCGGTAGATCGTGCAGGATGGAAATGTCATAAACACACACTCGATCAGTGTGAATTCTCCAGACAATGAACCTGCTCTATTCATACAGTGGCTCAATCGGACTTCACGTGGACTTTGTACGAGGAAGTCCATTTAATGCCCGGATAAACTGATTCAGACATTTGTTGTCACACATACAGCTCCTCCAGGCAAAGTCTAGAAATGTTCAAGGTTGCAGTGCATGTGTGAAAACAGCTATACTGACAACATCAGTCTCACTATTAACAAATCAAATCACTGAAGTAACATCACAGTGTAGACCATAACTGATGTAAACAAAAGCCAGCACACCACAGCACTCTGTTACTAATGAGTCACATGTGCTCTTCAAACCAATTAGTTTGACTAGATTGTATTATTCGTATTAGAGTCTACGTAATATGATTAAGGTTCTGATTAAGCACTGATTATGTTCCTCATAGGTGGCTTGTTAACAAAGTGGGTTTGTTCTCAGAAAAGAGAAAAGAGATCTTCTGTTTGATTCACACCTCTAGTGCTGCACCTCTACCACGCACATACACACTTTCACAAATAACAACTAACCACAAACCCAAAACACCCCACACGTCACTGGTGACCTGTTTGAAATCAAATGATTCAGTGATTCACATGGCTGAGTAGCTAAAAAGCTTTGTCCTGCTTTACATTCATGTGAAGTTGAAATTCAAATCACAAAAGATGATAATCAGTGCTTTCATGACTGTATGATTTGGAAGTGATTGCCTTTAATTACAGCTTAAACCAAATATAGATGGTGCATCTTAAAACCTCAGAGTGTGTGTCAGTGGTAAACTAAAACAGCTTCCAACTACCTAATCAACTTTGCTCATATCAGTTTCTTCTGGAGGTAAATTTTGATTAATTGAGGAGAGATTCCCGCCTTGTTATTAGAAATGTTGACATTTAAACTGCAGTTTCCATCTTAAGATAATTACTTTCAGGGACTTAAAGCTCTTAAGGTAATACTGCATATTCTGTCCATTACTGAACCTCACTCCGCTTCTACTTGTGACGTAGAATCCAATTTAGTGAAAGGAATAGACTCACACACTCCATGTAATCTTTAATAACAAAACATCTCATAATACGCAGTGCTTCAGCAGGTTATTCTCGGAAGGAGCTGGGATTAACTGTCACAGGTGTTCCCACAAGAAAAAACAGAGCAAATGTGTGTGTTTTGATCTCTTTATAAGAAGATAACCATGAAGAATTCCATAAGGACACGGTGCCAACTATTATCAGAGCTCCCATGTTGCTTCGATCAGCTGACTTATCCACCAGTTAATACATATAAAAGGGAACAGTGGGAGAATAAAGTGATTCTTCCTTTTATTTAGGATCAAATGGGCTTTTATTGAATTTGTTTACACCCCAGGTTGAATTATGTTATCAATGAGCTACAAGAAACTACATGGCCTTGGAGATAGAAACTGATGCTGTGGTAGAGGGGGGGAGTAAAACTGCTGTTGCCTTGGGCTTGCATGCTTTCCAGCAGATAGTGTAACAGAATAAAATAGAATAAAAATAATAGTATTTTACTACCTAACTACTACTGGAAGTCAAGTCAAGTCTGCTTTCATAGTCCAAAATCACAAGTTTGTCTCAAAGGGTTTCACAGTCTGTACAACATATTATACACTTTATTCTTAACACAGAAATGTGGCTTTTTGGGAAATATCCATATTTGTGCTAGCAGTGTGTTAGCTTCACTTCAGACAAAGAGAATGAAGAGGGAGAAACACCTCTAAAGCTCAGGAATTAACATGTTATATTTCATTTGTTCAATTCTTACAAAACTCAAAATGTAAAAAGTTACAGTTTTATGTGGGGAATGTGGCCAAACATGACAGTGTTTGTGTTTGTCCCTTTAAGGCTCAGCTGCAGCGATGGGTGCAAAAGTGTGACTCACCTGGACTCGGTATGACTTCGCAACGTGGAAGACAACGAGACATCCTTCTTGAACCTGGACGTGACAGTTGCCGTCTGCCCAGTAAGTTTGTTCTGGCTCTGGCCTCTTCTCTGGATGTTGGCAGTCTTGGTTTTAATTTATGGGTAAAATAGTGGATAGCAACGTTCCTGATTATGTTAAGCACTGTAGTATAAATCTATAAATCAGACAATTTACCCTTGTGCTTATGTCTTTCTGTGGCACAACTCATCCACTTAGGGTTTTATTAAGGCTCCACACTATAGCCCGCGCAGTGGAACACAGAAAATGAACAGTAAAAAAGAGTGTTGCCCAAGCTGTGTCAGGCCAGTAGATCTGTCTGATTATCTGAGCCAAGCTCATATTGGTTAGTTTCAGCCTCACTGTTTTAAGTCTGAGAATGTTGAAATGTTTGGATGGATATTTCAGACTGAGGGCATATGTCAGGCCCAGGAAGCTGCAGCATGGACTTGCCACATGGCCTAAAAAAATTATGGTCTGTGTGGTGACAACATTTCAGATTGAAACTGTTGCAGGCTGCAGACATCTACTGCTTAGTCTCTTTAATCAACCAAAAGCTCTTATGTTCTGTCAATGTAGTTTTAGCTTTCGGTCTATGTTCATGTTGCTAACATGCTAATGCACTAGTTGCGATTAGAGACCTAAGATACTAATTTGTATGTGCTAATGCATTAACAGTATAACAGCATAACTTTTACGAACTGCATCGAGTTAGTACAGTATTACACCCGTATTTACCTACAAGATATTGCAGTAAGTCCTACACTAGGTGGTATTACTTTGCTTTTAACCAATGTTATGAACATATGTCACTATACTGTTTGCTGACACCGACTGTGTTTACGTCGCGGTATCTGCTTTGTTTCTCACTGGCGTGCACATTCACTCTGCAATGTTACCTCTGCAACTCGGCTAAAACTGGATTGAAATAATGCAAAAGAGTACTGACATGTAACTGACAGTATGCAACTGAGCAAACTCAGCAAAGGAGATCCACTTTCAGAAGAACAAATTCAAACTGGTTCTTTCATTTCAGGACAGGTTATCATAGGAACTTTGGATTTAAGTGTTTTCATGGAGTTTTGTGAACTCAGCTTCTTGCAAAGTTTAGAAAACACAATTTCAACACAGGAAATAATGATGTTGATAGTGTTTATTAGCTGGTGGGATTTTTTTCAGCATTCTACATTTTAAATGTAGATTGTATGAACTGCACCAGTGAAGGGCTTTTTACAGTGTATGTTAATCTGTCAGCACATGTTGCTGCAGGTTGAAGCACGTTGCCATGTGTGGTCTTGCATACAAAAAACTACAGTCACTGTTTTGATAAGTATCATACATGTTTTGTGTGTGATGGTCTTTCGGCTCTCCATTCCCACTATAACTATTTCTACTTAAATATATAACATATGTAAAATATGACATAACTTTATTTCTGGTTGTTGATAACATGCAATTTTATTAGAAATGATGTTCATAGTTTCTGGCTGTGAGAAACACAGTGAGTGTCGTGACACTGACGAGAATAGATAAATAGGCTTGTTTGCTTCCAAAGAAAGTCAGTTATGCCGTTGCCAATCCATGAAGATAACAGAAATTACCTTTGCCTGTGTCACAGAGAGGAACAGCAAAAAAAAATTCCCACCACTTTTCTTTACAACCAAAACTTGCAGGGTTCAATTGAGGAAACCGTGTAAACATTTTCCCGTGACTCCTGAATATCTTTTTTGTCCATCTGGAGCCAGGCAAAGGTCAGGGAGAGCGAGGGAAAGAGGAACGGTGTCTCAGCTGACGAACATGCTCTGTGGCTACATCTGTATTCCTCTAACCTCACATGCTTGGCTTGTGATATCTGGCTCTTGAGTGGCAAGTGTAAGCCTTTGATTCGAAGATGTCTCTCCCCTCTGGGTGGTGGGCCGCTTTACAAAGTCATAACACAGCACAATGGGCTCCTTGTTGTCAGCTGATGACAACAGGCATACTGGTGTGTGTGTGTGTGTGTGTGTGTGAGAGAGAGAGAGAGAGAGAGAGAGAGAGAGACATTGAGTGTGTGTGTTGTCTAGTTTGTCTGACAGCGGTTTCAAATAACAATACATGTCAGAGCCGGTGAATAAGCAGTCTGACTGGCAGAGCCTTTTGTCTTCCAGACCTTTTCAATATTGTGTGAGAATGTCAGTGTGTTGATTGGGGATTTGCCAGAAGGGCCACATATTGGAGGAAAAGTGTGCTTTAGTCAGTTTAAAAAAGCATTTCACAATTTTGTCTCTCATCTAAAATGTTCTCACACCCTGAGTGATGGGTTATTGTTAATGACAGAGTGTGTGGCCATCAAAGACAAACAGGTGGATGGGTATTTTTTTTCTTCTTTCACACGCACGTTTCATTGCCTCCACCAGCATCCTTTTTTTGTTAACACACCCTTGGTGTGACTGATCTCTCTTTCCTTTCTTACTCATGTCTTGTTCTTGTCATCTAGGAAGAAAAAAAAAAGACCCAAAAAAACAGATATCTAGAAACAGGGATGTGCTTAACAGGTTATTACTGTCTAAATACTAATTGGCATGCTATTGTTATTAGTGTCCTCCTCTAGCATTGTTACAGCTCAAGCAGCAGCAAATTAGGTCAGCGAAGGGCAGGAGAAGCGCAACATGGAAGAAAACCCCTTTTTAAAGACAAAAAAGAAGCAGAGAAAGAAAAGCGAAAAAAAAAAGGTGAATGTGACTCATTAAATTAGACACAGCTTGGCCTGAGGGCGGCTACAGGGAAGAAGTGCGGGAAGACAGGATGTGAGGGGTGGGGTTGGGAGTAGAGGCAGGATATTTAACTGCATATCAGGTCATAGAAATCAAAGCCCTGAGGCACAGCCGAACCACACATGTCCTACCCGATGAGGTGCGAGCGCTGAGACAAGCTCTGACCTCTGAACCTCAACCTCTCCGTGTTTTGGAAGAGGTCAGGGAGTCACATCTACCTCTCTGTTTGGCGTGTTCAGCCCTGAGGGGAGTGTTTTTAAGCTGACAAGGATGTATCGGGAGGCAAAGAGATAATGGTTGATAACACATTTGTTATTGTGTGTAGTTTTTAGGCAGTTTTTAAGCTCTGAAGGTGGCCTATTTTGCATACAGCGAGGTGGTAGGTACATGCCTGGCTTGTATAATGAGCCGTAATATACCCTAAGTGGAGGGTTCAGTTAATTTCCACTCATTTCTTTTCAGTAAAAGCCTAATGCATTGCATTGTTCCCACTAGTATATATTTGGTTATTACTGTTGCTACATCAAATTCACTGAAGCATAAATTTATGATGTAGGCCACTTAACCAGCATCACCTTCAGTTTATTGACTTTCCAAATGTTCCCCACTGGACATAAAACTGATACTTAGCCAGCAAAGTGTGAAATCTCACAGGACTCCAGTTTAAGGAGAAATCCTGCACAATACGAAGCTAAGCACTAAAATAGCAAACATAGATAAAGTTCATTTTGTTAAAATTAGTTTCGTACCATCTTTTTTTTTTTTTTTTCTCCAGCAGTGACCCACACCCTCTCTTATCATTTCCACTCTCTGTCTCTGTTCTGTCTCCCTTTGTGCTTTGCTCCACTGTCTCATCACACGCTTCAGGAACCACCCGTGTACGTCCAAAACAATATTCTCTCCTTCTTCTCTTTGTTAAAAATGAGTGTAATTAGGACTCCTGGATTTTACTCTTTGGCATTGCTGTTGCTGCTCCAGCCTCAGGGCTTTCTTGATATAGATTGGATTATTATAGCACTGACGTGCAGCCACTTTGAAACATACACAACCCCAAAAACAAACGCGCACACACACTAACAAAATGATTATTGCCAAGACTTGATGCTGCCTTTTTATGGCAGTTAAGTCAGTTATCTGTTCGGTGGGCTCGATGGGGTATAAGTAGGCCACAAGAGACAGCGTATGTGTGTGTGAATGCACACAGGCTTCAGTATATGTGCCATCAACGCAGGTTGCAGGCCCAAAGCCATGTTTAACCGCCCTACTTAAAAAACATTCACTGAGCTCTCTGCGTGATATCTGACCTGGAACAAGACTGGAAATTAGCAGAGGCAGATGAATGAGGAAACAAGTGAATGGAGATAGTGGAAAAGAGAGGGAATGGAAAATAGAGAACATTTGTACTGAAATTACTGCAGAGAAAGTTGAAATTTTTTAAGAAAGACGAAGACAAGCCTTCAACCAAGTGTGCGCCCTCAGTGAGCACTGATTAGGTGATTTGCAGGTCAGAAGTCCAGACGTTTAGGGTTAAAACCAGGTTGAACTTGGTTGCAAAGTTAGTTTCTTAAGCCTTGTTCAGATGGGATTAACTTTATCTTCACTGTGGTCCTCTGTAATTTAACTCCTCTCTCCGGACGGCGTTTTAACCTTTGGGAATTTACAGGACACGGTCCATAACAGACATGGGCATTCAGAGGGACAAAGCCAAAAGCCTCCCCAGGGGAGCATGGCAGAGTTGAAAGGGAGGCAAAGCTACTGGATTTGAGTCAAACACCGTAGTCCTTCCTGCAGTCATAACTGAAATCTGAACACACAAACACAGAACATATATTGATGTCATTGAGTGTGAATTACACTTCCCGAGGATATCATTACCTCTGATAAATCCACTCAGGAATCACAGAAACAAGACACGCTGATCTCAGAACTTGCCCAACAATCATTATAATTTTCTAATTTTTCTTCAGTATCAAAGTACCCCAGTGATAGCTGTCTGTACATCTATGGTTGTATTGCAAAAGGGAACTGCTTATAGCCATTTCATGCCATTGCATGGTGCCAATTTGACAACATGCAACCAAATATAGGTTAAAAACAGGGCTTAAAAGAGAGTAACAATACCTACTGTTAGCTGACATTATAAAAGGTCATTTGATGAGGTTTTAGGGAGTCTTGCTCTCTTGATGGATTTAGTTTTTTCTGTGGTCATACTGGTTCCTAGAGAGACCTATATTTTGGTGTTAGTGTGTTTTCAGATTAGCAAAAATATTTTTGACTTACTACATTTCACATGATCGAAAAATTTCACACTATTGAAAAAAGAAATATAGAAGTACAGGCAGCTCTTCCTGGAAAAGAAAGAGGAAAATGCATTTTAAAATAAGGACAAGGACATGGCTCCAGCCGGGATTTAAATTACAGACAGACCAGCAAATACACTGAAAAGCAGTAGGTAATCACAGCTGTAATTATTACAGGGGTGGGAGCTGAAAAATTACCCACACATTCACTCCAGATGGGATTAAAATCACTGACCAGCGTAGGTAACGTTAAAATCACCAGAACTCCCTTATGAATCCATTCTGAATATTATGATGTTTCCACAGTATTTCAGTGACTGCGCTTCCATATTCAAAGCCTGCTCTACTGTGAAATGTAGCCATTTGTGCTCACTGTAAACACTGATTTGGTGATTTGCAGGTCAAAATACATCTAGACATCTAAGTTAAAATCAGACTAAATTTGGATCTAAAGTGAATTTTGTAACGCTTTATTTTATGTGCCTGTAAATTCAAATTTATTTCCAAATAATCTTCTTAAAACTTTCCTGCTTTCCTGGAAAGAACCATCTAATTTGGTACTAAGCATATATAAAGTAGAGAGAGATCAGTTAGTGCATTTTCAGTTATGTCTAAATAATAATCAGCCACAACCTTGAGCCATGGTTGCAGAGGCAAGGGGGGGGCGTGTCTCCTTCACCACCACCCATGTCCATGCCTTTGTCTCTCAGGTCGAAGCTCAAGCTGTTCTACTTAGTGTTCCCCCTAGAGTCCAGGAGAACTTCTGTTGTGTAGACTGGATCCTCAGTGTTTTTTTCTGTGTCATTTCTTCTCAGAGTTTGTGTGATTTTGGTTTTACATAGTTTCTCTATTTGCAGTGCATTTGCTGTTAATGTGTTTGCTTTTGGCTTCCTACAGAACCTTTTTTCATTTTTTGTGTTTTCATGTGTCTTTGAATTGGCATCATCTCTGACTGTGCAGCACGTTTCTCCTCATGGAAATGTTTTGGGCCGTTGCAGCATGTTTTACCTCGTCGACCACCGTAGGTTAAACAACATCATGTACAAATCATCAAATTATTACATGCATTCACAGGTAAATGCACACAAACAAACATACAATGTTTGTATGTGAAGAAACAAATATATTTACTCATCATTTGGTAGGTCTCAATTCTCTGACATTCCTATCATTTCTATGGCCATACATCGGAAACTGAGAGCGGATAACAACTTTAGGTGTGCAGCGATCGTCAGTAACGATCAGAATAATGAGTAGTCAGGGGTGAAATGCCCGAGCAAGAAGGAAGGAAGTAACGAGGGGAAAAAAAAAAGATCTTAGCGGACTCAAATTGTAATTCTCAGGTCCTTTCTCTTTCCCTGTCTTTCTCTCTCATGTGTCAGTCTCTTTTAAGGCTCTCTCGCCACACGTCTGCCTCATCCCTCATCTCTTTTATCTGCCTGTTTCACCCGCTCATCTTCACCTCTGCCTCATTTACAATTGCTCCTCTCCTCCGGGGAGCGTTAACCTCGGTCGTCCGTTCACTGGGCCCTGAGGCCATGATTAGAGAGAGGAGAGAGAGAGAGAGAGAGAGAGAGAGAGAGAGAGATGGATAGACAGAGGAAGTGAGTGCCGCTGAAAAGGTGGGTGGGTGGGGAGGGGCTTGGCATGTCTGCAATGCACACGAGCCAGACCCAGCCAGTGACCCACCAATCAACCCCAAAACTGCAGCCTACACACACACACACACACACACACACACACACACTCCACTGTGTAGCTCTGCATGCGCCTCGCTTGCAGAAAGCACTGCTCTCCAACACACCCACGGGGCCTGTTATTTCACAAACAGTCGATTCCAAAAAGTGAATTAAAGACACCTTTTCAACATTCACACTGCAGTTACACATCTTTAAATAGCTGTGACAGAACAATTATTGTAAAACATCTCAGGTTGTAATAGTCAATTTGGTGCTTCGCTCACAAGTTTCCTGCTTCTGCCTGGCTGTACAGCATCTACAGCCACAAACATACTCAAGTTTCAGAACGTGGATAATCAGGAAATCGAATGTAGGCTGGTGCCAGTGCAGTGTGGGCATTAGGGTGTCAAAGGTGCTTAATGCATTAGGATTGACTGTCAGAAGATGCAGTGAGTGTGGACAACGAGAGGTTGAGGGGGTGACTGAAGTTTGAGCAAAATGAGTACTTAAAAAGGCAGAAGCTAGAAAAATAAAGCTAGAAAAATAAAGCATTGACAATGGTGGGTTCCAAAACTGACAAACTGTAGTAAAAAGGTTATCAGACAAGTCAAAGTCTCCAGGATGGATCCTATTCAGTTACAAGAAAACCGCTCGCTGGGTGCTTATAATGGAAAAAGTTTTCTATAGTATTATAGCTTCCACATTGTGTGACCGTGTCCAGTTCACTCTGGACATGCATGAACTTGGCCATCTCATGATCATATAAGCATTACAGAAACTGGGCATGTGGTGAGGAAAATTTGAAACGTGTGGAGCAAACAGATAAATGGTTAGCCTAAATGTGTGAAGGATGCTAATAACATAGTTTAATTTTATACTATCAGGTGATTTTGTTAATTGTCTAACTGGAGGTTAAAGGAAAACACTTTTGTAATACAAATAACAGTTTTATTTACTGGTGTTTTCAGTGAATTCTTTGACTTGTAATGGATTCATAAAAAATAGTTCATTTCCATCAGTTCCCTGTCCATACCTCCAAATCATAGCTCTCAACATACTCTCTGTCTACTAGATAGATTCACTGATTTTGTCTTAACCTTTAACCCACGAGTCAGTCCTTCACATCCATGCCTCAGTCTTGACCTTTACCCTGAGATCAATCTGTATCCTTCCTTATACCCATTTTTCTTTCCTCACCTCTCTGAACCTTCCATTGCTCTTATCTATTGTATAGATTTGTTCATCTTTTCCTCCCATTAGCATCCCTGCAGTTAGATCTATGTTTCTCTGTTTCCATTCTCTGGCTCTTTAGCTCCACTTCCTTTTCCTCTTTGTCTGCCTGCGAACCTGTCGCCCTCCCCTCTGGTCATCCATTTTCTTTCCAAATATCAATCCTCATTTTAGACCTTCTTACATCTCCTTTCCTGCCATCAGGCCACTCTGATCTTTCCTTTCAGCTTTTGCCCCCCCCTCCCCCACCACCACCCCTCCTCCCTCCCATCACTCCTCCCTCCCTCACTGGTTCCTGACCTCCATCCTCCCTGTGATCATCCCTCCAGAGTTGAGGCCATCTGTTCCTGCAGGAGAACCAAGTGCATCCCAGCACCCAACGGCAGCCAGGATGTGTGTATTTATGCATGTGTGTGCCAATTTATCAGTGTGTGTGTTAAAGTGTGACCACATATTCCTGTGTGAGTCTGTTAAAAAAAAAAAACATGGTGTTGCATATTCATGATACTAAGGGTGGAGTCCCATTTCTACCTTTTATGGAATTATCTTTCAGGCAGGCCCCATCAGTGATAGACTGCTGCGTAAACAAAATCACCTGTCTAATTCATGATTGATGCATATGGATTAAATGGAGGTGATTGTATGTGTGTGTGTGATTGTGTGTGCGCTTTCTCTAAATATGTGTCTGTGTATTTGTGTAGTATTGTGTTAGCATGCGTACGTGGATGTGTGTGCGCCCGCCTGCATGTGTATGTGGTAACAGTGAAAGTTCAGGCCCTCAGTGCTTTCCCTGCTCGATTAGGAAGTAAACAATGTTTATTCAGGAGCAGCTGTCTAAAGGAGATGACTGTGTGTGCATGCACCACACACACACACACACACACGCACACACACACACACACACACGCAGGAAGATGAAGGCTTGGAACAGAGAGAGACTGATTAGTGTCTCTGTGAAGCCAAGGAGGAGAGCCCCCAGTGGAGCATACACACACATACATGCACACAAAGAAATGATTGCAATAAGTTCACATGTAGCTACTTCTGCAAAGACAGATGACTTCTGCAAGATGACCATTGTGAATAAGTTTCAATTCTCCTGTATTGAGAATTATGGGTGTCACTGAAAAGAAACGTGCATGGCTGCACCGACTCCTCAGCCCCTAACGGAAACAGAGTGTGGAACCCAAAGTGAACTCTCCCCAAACCATAAAGAAAGAAACTCACTTATTCCTCATAGAAACACTTTTTCCCCCCTCCTTTCATTATATTAGGCTCTCAAAATGGCCGTTGTCATGTTTACAAAAAAATGTTTTATGCCATAGAGTAAAAACTACTTTAATTTTGCTGTGAAAAGAAGAAGAGACTGAGACTATTTGTTATATCTAACAGATGTCAGACAGGAGGTGCAAACAGAAACCTCACTGATTTCAGTTCTCAGCCACAGCACAGACTTTCCTCTGAAAGACAAAAAAAAAACTAAACTAAACACAAGCTTCAGAAATATGCCTTTACAACCAAAACTACCACGGTTTGCCGTCCAGTCCACCCACTTCTCTCTCTCTCTCTCTCTCTCTCTCTCTCTCTCTCTCTCAGAGCATTCCTCATTCTTCCCTCTTGTCTCAGCAGCAGCTGTGCGCATTCCTCCTCAGGGTGAATCCTCCACTAGCAAGAAGGCCTGCTTTACAAGAATGACCCAATTTATCAGACACAGCTCTTGCACTGTTGATGGATCTAATTAAAATCTGTGTACAAATCTTATAAAGGCCAGTGGTAATCATATTTACGGTGTGAGCTTTCAGTCATTCTTTCACAGTGTTAAACCAGGATAATCCGCCGCACACAGTATAAACAGGCTTTTTTCAGCAACTTTGATCCTGTCACTTTCTTTCTGCTCTTGTGTATGTTGTCTTTTCTTTGATTTTAATGTTTTCAATTATGTTCATTTTCATTGTATGCTAATCACTTATCATTGATTCAGGCATGTTTTAAACAGTGTTAAAAAGCATTATAAATAGCTGTCATTATATAGTGTTCATAAGAGTCTCTGGGAGTAATCCGACAAAAAGCTGCTGCATTGTGCACAAAGCAAATAATTAATTTGATTCAGAAGCTCTCTGTGTGGGTCTCCCTGTGAGCCTCATATCAGAAAACAGTAGGGCAGCCACAACCAATTCCACTACCTGACCTAAATGTATTTTAAAGGCAAGCATTTATTTAAACAGTGCCCACCTCCCTCACTGCACCCCTGCTAATAGCACATTTTATTTTGCCAGAGAATTATTAACAGATAGTTAGAGCCTATCTCATACTACCAACCCCTGTCAATATATTATGAATGTGTGTGTGTGTGTGTCGTTTTGTGTGTGTTGAGACTGGAGGTACTTTAGCTTCATATGGAAATTAGCTAATTTCATCATACCCAATGTGTATCGAGTTGTTTCTAATGGACTTTGAAACTAGCTCCCAAAGCTTCAAATAAAACTAAACCACCCTGCCGCCTGTATCTGAAAATATCAATTTTAGTTGGTGAGATATCCTCCATTTGGGAAACAAATGAAATCCAATCTTGACAAGGCAAATGAGGAAAGGCAAATGTATTTCTATAGCACACTGCATACACAATGGCAATTCAAAAAAAAGTAAATAAAGTACATTTTAGGAAATTACAGTCACACTACACAGTAATACAAGAGTTTTAATATTGATTTGGTAATGCCTAAAATTGGCACTCATATGGGATCATCAGTTCAGGTGATCATATTAAGTATGAGCAACTTAAACCTGCACAAATTGATTTCTTTCCCTCTTGAGGGGCAGCAAAACAAAATATAAACACACTTTTAACTTTTTATTACCTTGTAAAGTTGTTGTAGCAAACAATTGCTATTTACATATCTAGAGACAGTGCATTGCTAGCATTTATTTGGTCAACTGTTTGAGATACTCTCTCTTTAAAACCAAAACAATAAGCTGAAAGATGCTAAAACGCTCCAGTGAGCTCAGAGGGATTGCAGTTTGTTGAAAGTTCTCTCTGGATTTGTGTTTTGTTTTGTGTTTTGGAGTGACACCTTTCAAATGGTATGTGGTAATTTTATCCATGAATAATATCAAAATATTGATTAGAGCATCAGTTTACTCAACTCGTTAATATAACTGAAACAAATAAACCTCCCCAACACCACGGTGTGGTGTTTGTCTGTACCTTTACACCCAAGAGCTATATTTGTCACTGTTATTTATTCTGAATTAGATTAATTTCCCAAGAAAATTATCCCAGGGTCTGTCACACTTTTCCTCTCTCAGCATATTTAAATGCTCTGAGCCAGTGTTTGTTGAGTACACAGTACATTCTGCTTTCCAGGTTAAGTAGCAGCATGGTAGTCTTTTCACTGACAGTTAGGCTCAGTCTCTGGGTCTTTAGGTTTGGTTTGAAAGCATTAAGGTATGGGTATGATTTGTTTTAATGCCAGGCAACTCTCATGACTTCTTAATCTTGGTGTCTCCAGTCGGCCAGATGGTGTGGTGTCTTTTAATGTTCTTCTTTACAAATCCAGGTTTTATGTGCATAATTTGACTCTTTATATTAGTAAGAGAAAACTGATTGAAATGGTATTTTCGACTAATATATTATAATTTTTGATAATTCTTTTGTCTGCTGCTGTGTGATATTTTTTTGGCAACAAAACCTTGTGCCCTCTAGCATGGCTCGGTCCGGTCTCATCCAGTTCTTTTTCAGTTCTTTTTATTTGTCTCTCTTGTTCTCTCTTGCATAGTCTATTTCACCCCCCCACCCCCATCCCTCTGCAAATATGAGCTCGGAGCACAACTGAACAGTCTTAATTAAAAGGGTTGTTTGCACAAAGGCTAAAAGTCCTGATAACATGATGTTTTCCATCTGTCTAAAATTAATGTTGCTCACTGTGATAGCACAGGTCAGGCTGAAATTAAACACTGTTGTTGTGAAAGACAGAAAGACAGAACAATAAATAAAATAGTCACTAAGACCAGCCAACAAGTGCTTTATATTTACACCCTTAGGTGCCAGGTAATTAAATTCAATGGAGTATATAAGATAGATATAAAGTATTGGCATTTAAGCAAAGAAGTCTGGATGTCCTTCTCCTCGGCCATATCTCTCTGCTCTTTAAGGAGGATGCTGAGGTGTTTGCAGGTCAGGTAGGGTGTGTAATCCCACCAGTGTGTTTAGGGTCTGCCCCACTGGTTTCATCCCAGTTATGTGCCTCCACAGGGAAATTTCCAGGAGGGATTCTGACCAGATTCCCAGTCTACTCACAGCTGGTTCCTGGTCGATCTACTTCTGAACTCACTGTCTTAGCTCCTGATCCCCCGTCCTTAAGAGTGAGCCAAAATACCCTTGCGAGTTGACTCAGCTGCTTGTTTCTGCAATGTAACTGATTTGGTCCTTCCCCAGAGCTTAGGACCATGGCTGTGGGTTAGAACATGGTTCAACTAAATTAAGACCTTCACCCTCACCCTTAGTTCCCACTTCACTCGTATCATGTGAGTACGTCGTTTGTAACTGCCTTCTGGAATAACACATAAACATTTTCTGATCTGACGTGTCTGTCATCAGCACGCGGTCATTTGCCTGTGCCTTCAAAAACAGTTGTTGAAGAAGAAATGCATTTTGTGTTGTGACAACACTACAGTAATAGTCTTGGTTAGGTTTAGAGAAAGGCTGTGGTTTGGGTTAAAATAAGCAGCTAGATAATGTTTGGGAAACATTGTGGATTAGGTTAAAATTCCTTACGCCATTAGGGTTAGGTGACCTGAACAACGTGGTTAAAAGAAATGTTTACTTGCTTGAAACAGGAGACAAACGACTGGTTATGGTCAGAACTGCCTCATTTACAAAAAGCAGTGATGCAATCCTGAGACTACACTCTCATTCTCTTGATTTAGTCTCAAGATTCTGTGCGTGAAAATCACAAACGGGCTTGGGAAAGAAGGTACAGCCGAACATCCAGAGAAACCTGCATGAATTTCCGTGAATGTGGTCACTCCTGATTCCCTGTACTTCAGCTCCCACCAAGACACCCACAGGGATGGCATCACAAGCTTTATGTGAGCAGTGTAGACTGGACAGGACTCCAATACACTGGCAAGGTTAAGAAGCTGGTCCACTTCCCCACTGTCACCATGGACAGGTCTGAATCAGACCTGATCCAACTGAATGAAAGTTTTTGTGATCAGTTGAGTCTTTGCTGCAGTTTCAGTAGCCTTGCTGAGAGAGGCTGAGCAGAGTTGGAGCACACTGTCCAGTTCGCCTTTATAAAGATGGGACCCACCACCCAGTTAGATCCTGCCAGTCCATAGGAAGGCCAGCTGAAAAATTCTCTTTTCTCACTGTGGCCCTGCCTTCGTTTCCTGGGTTGTTTGATGTCTTTCCACACACACACACACACGCGCGTATGTGTGTGTGTGTGTGTGTGTGTGTGTGTGTGTGTGTGTGGATATGCAGTATATAGATATATATAGTTTCTGCCTCTCTGCCTCCACCTTGCACCGAAGCTTCTGTACAGCCACACTGTTACCACAACTGGCATGCCAGTTTATTTTATTCCAGCCTCATCAAACATTGACTGGGCACCTCATTAAGCATTATGTACCTCACCCCCTCCTCCCTTCTCTTCTTCTCCCTCACGCACTCAGTCTACAACGGATTACTAATAAAGTCACAAAGCAAGAGTGATTCTTTTTTCCACACAGTGCGCCTCATGTTCTCACATTCTTTCCCTTCTCTCTCTCAATCTTCCTTTTCTTCCTCTTTCTATCTTAGCCTCTCTATGTCTCTCCCTTACTCTTACTCTTTCTGTTTCTCTCTCACGCACACAAACATGGACACACAGTCAAGAGATACAGCACAATTGTTGATCCTTGTCTCTTCCTTCCCAGCAAAGATTCTCCTGGGTATTGAAGTATGTATGTGCTGGCATGATGTCTGGAACAACAGATGGGAAAATTCTCCCAGGTGAAGAAAATATCAGAGGTCTTCTCTAAGAGAACACAGAGAGAGAGAAAAATGAACTGAGGATTGCACAAGCAGACACACACACACACACACACACACACACACAGAAGTGGTATATTTGAAAACACTATGTTGGCGGCAGCTTGCATCTCAATATTTTAAAAATGTGACCTGATATAAGCAGTTCTATTGAATTATTTTGTCATCATTAAGAGACCTCAGTGACTCTTGTTTTATGCTCAACTGCAGAGGCTGTGCATGAGGACAAGCCGTGTTTAATAGCTTGCCGTGTTTGTTAAAAGTTATTTGATGCTATGGCATGGCATGTATAGGTCATTTAGGTCGCTAATGTTTATTTTACAACATGGGGGCAAATAGGACTTGTGACATTTAAAAGAACAACTATTCGTGAAGACCATAAATATGTATAGACAAATGTATATACGTGTATATTTTATTAAATTGTGTCCAGAAAAACGTTTCCTGGTCTTTACCTTAGCTAGACATTCAGAGTGCTGAATACTGCGGATAAAGCATATACAAACAAAATATGGGGGATTTCAAAGCATAACATTATCTGTCCAATAGCAGGCTCCTGAGCTGGTATTCCCCGGTGAAGAAAACTACACAGCAGGATCCTCCAACCCTGACAATAAGTTATTCCCTAAGCTTGTAGGACTCAGTAATATTAATCGTCTGTGGAGTAAGCTCACATCTACAATGCCTTAGCCCCAAACTGCAGGGGATTCAAAAATCCAAATCCAGTAATAAAATCAGCTGTTACATGTGTGAGCCATGTTGACATTTAGGGATGCACATTTGGCTTTAAATCAACTTCATATCCCATAACAATGTCACAACATCCCACACTGAGTGTTTTTATGTTTTAATAACTGTGACCTTTTCCTTTTGCCAATTGGACGTGATGCACGAATCAATCTGCTGGTTCTGGTAAGGCTACTGAAATATGAATTTTGTGAGGAGGTAATGGTCAGCTGGTCTCCATGGTCACTGCAGAGGACAACATGGTGGTGGAGGCTGCTCTGTGTTTGTATGACTCGGACCGACCTTGGATTATTAGCAATAAGGAAGGTTTCTTTGCTGACGCCCCATGATGGCACATCAGAAGGACATGTCCTTGTCTACACATTCTCACCGACCAAAGGCTCTGCAATGGCCCCTGGCTCATTACTGTTTGTACATGGCTAGACAAGGTTTTTATTTATTTTAGTTTGCCTCTTTTTTAGCCTTAAAGCAAGTTCCACATTCGGCGAGCTATGCTTATTTGATTTCTTGAGAGACCTACGTAAGAAATTCGATGCCACACTCGTGTCTTATGAGCCGAATTATTTCTTGGCTGGGCACAGTCGCTCTCTTAAGTCTCCACTGGTTGCCTGGCAACCTCAGAGTGAAGCTTAGACTTCAGGAAGCTAATTATCTTGGCCGAGAAATAGTCTAGTTCGTAACATCCATAAAACCATAATTTTGTTTTACACTTTGGGTTTTTGGTATGGATTAAACTTAAGCTTGATTATCTTTTAGGCTAGCTGTTTCTCCCTTGTTTCTAGTCTCTATGCTAAGCTAAGCTTAACGTACAGACATGACAGTAATATCGACTGGTTATATTTATAACAGCAATGAGTTTTCTGACTGCTGCGTCTTAAGGATACTGGGTAACAGTAGGAGCTGATAGTTAACTTAGGGTTGATGATGAATACATGACATGAGGTAACTGTCAGTGACACACTATTTATACTGTGGTAGGTCTCTCTTTGGTATCTCAGAATTTTTTGGACAATTGTGCGCGATGTTCCACATCACTGAGCAGACTCACTGACTGCTTTCTTGCAATTTTGGATTGTTTGTTTGATTTTTGACTCACTATGTGGAATCTAATGATTTTTCAGGTATTTGCTGAATTAGCCAAAAATAGGCATTGGTATCTGGTTAATCTATACGTAAACAGTTCATCAGCAGACTTTTCAGAAAATGTACAATATATCATGACATACATCAGCATCACTATAAACAATTACATCAGTTTATTTGTTCTCTCATTATTGTCAATAAGCCAGTAGCCTCAAAGTGAACACAGAGCTTTCTGTTTCTACCTGGCCTTGTTTTTGTACCAACACAAGCTCAAAGGAATCCTGATTTCATCTTGTAGGAATAAAAAAGAAAACTCATCTTTTGTCTTTGGTATTTGATTAATTGAGAGCTCAAGATGTTTGTCATTGACATTCTTACTAGAGACTATTTTAGTCTATTTTAGCATAAAAAATGAATATTAACCACATGGGGCCAAATGGTAAATCAAATGGTGGCATCACAGATATTTATAAATTTAGGGGTTGAGAGTTGATTCCTCATTAAGACACCTAGCCAAACAAATATTTAAAAAAAGAGAGTAAATATAAATATAACAAAAACAAAAGGAGAAATATAAAAAAAATGTTGCTTGATTTCGTTGTGACAGCCGAGTCAAACAGCTTGAGCAACAAACCCAACCACAACACAACCACCAGTGTCAAGCTACAATCAGATGTTGACACTATTAAAATGCAAACACTGTCTTATTTCATTTTCATGTTTCATCCTTTGTTTCCTGCAGAACGTTACTGTGATTTTTCTTTAACCTTGCCTCACCTCGCTCAAGTGTTTGTCTTTTCAGTCTTAAGTAGACTGACTCACAGGTCGCCATGAAGTGGATGTTTTCACTATCTCCATGAGAAAGATTATTTAGTCTTTGCATATTTAGGCACTTTATTCAAACAGGGAATTGAGTTTGTTGGGAAAATAGGGCAACTACAAACAAAACAAAGCTCTGGATGGCATTTCTGTTTACCATGGGACTAACAGTACTGTACAGTGAGGGAACAAACTATAATGATGCATTTTGGAAGCACAGTCCATTTAATTAAGAGAATAATCTGGTCAGCCAGTGTTATAAATGCTGCAAACGTAGTTTGAGTTTGTCACAGTAACAGTCGTGAATGAAAAGAACAAAGCGGTGGTTTTAATAGGAAATATGGGTGCTGCAAAGTACACACACAAAAATGCATAATTGTTCAGGAAGCTGCATTTTCCATTTCCACTCATTGCCAGTCATGCTGCTTCTGAATGGCATCAGCGACAAAGAAACTTGAGGGAGCTATGGTTTACTGATTGCTGTGTTTATCTTGAAATAAATTTAGAATTACCCAATCAAAAGCCTTCAGCTGCTGAAGAAACAAATTCCTCGCAATCAGTTTGGGGAATAATAATTATTTTATTTCCTGAAACTAACTTTGGATTTAACTTAGTCTTTGGAAAATGCACACAGCTCCTGAACCTCTGTGCAAAGACGCTCTCATTGCCATGAAGTAGACACTGAGATATTTGGAGTGTAGACCTCTGAGGGAGACAGGGTCTGTGGCTGACAACTGAAGCATTTTGTATGTAGCAGACTGAGTAATACACACACACACACACACATAGGTACACAAATGTGTTCTAACAGACACTCTCAGTGACACCTGCACTCACTCGCAAACAAACAAATGCAAAGACAGATAGTGACAGGTGAGGTCATGTGTATGCACGCACTTATATGCACACATAAACACACACACCTCTCCCCAGCTCCTGAGTTGATCAGAGACTGTTACAGTGTCACCTCGCTTCCCAGCTCAAACCCCCCAGGAGATTGCTCTCTGTCACTGACGCCACTCTGTAGACAGCCTCACACAGCCCCTGTCTGCTACCTCTGTGTGTGTGTATGTGTGTGTGTGTGTGTGTGTGTGTGTGTGTGTGTGTTTGTTTGTCTAGGGAATTGAGGGAAATGTTTCCTCCTTGTGGAAAATGTATACTATTCTATCACTTCTCCTCCAGTAAGAATTAAGAAGTGTTCACAGTTTGAATCCAGAAAGCCACAAAGTGTTAATCCCATCGACATCAGTTTAACGGCCTATGAAATAAAAAAGTAAACACTTCAAATGCACTTGGCGTGGCTGCTTAAAAAGTCAGCTTTAAATGAAGAAAAAACAATATTCTTCCCAGAGCTGCGGTTGAAAGTGTCTCATTTTACATCTTGTTTTACAGTTTTGGCTGCATGACCAAAAAAAAAAGCTTGTTGCAGTTAATATTACATTGTTTCCCAGCTGAGAAGGACATAATTCTTTTCATCTCTCACAAGGCCCAGGGAAATGTGGATTCTACGCGCAGAGCAACAAAGAAATAGCACAGACTCTTGTAGTCCCTCTGTTTTGACATCTCCAGGCAGAATGCCACAGCTGAGCTAATGGTGTGGTACGTGATAAAATGTAGGTTTATGAGGGATTAGCCGCTTGTGCGCGTGTGTGTGTGTGTCTGTCACACACACACATGCAAATGGGCACGCGCACAGGAGCACGAGATTCCCCAAGTTTAGCGATGCATTAGTGGTGTTTACGACAGCTTTGAGTGGAGCTTACCCCATGCTCCAGCACCGCCCCCGCCTCCCTGATAACCTCATCCCACTCCCCTCCACCACCACCAGCAATGATGCACACACTCACACACACTGGCCACAGAGACCAGTACGACAGGGGTTTAGTTAAAGACTGGAATTCTCGGTCACAGATGGTCAGGTCAGTGAGATTGGGATGAAGGTGGAGGGGGGGCTGGACGATGCACTGCTGATGCTCATCCTGTTTTCCTTACTATAGGGTTCAAAGGAAGATCAGGCAGAGGGAAGATAGTTTTTTGCAAAGATGAATGGAGATAAAGGGAGGGAGATGTGCTGCGGGGAGGACAAAGTGGGCCAGAGATGGGAGATGGGTGAGTGGGCTGTTGATAAAGATGATGAGGAGAAGGAGGAGGGGGAGGAGGGGGTGAGAGTGCAAAACATAAGGATGCCTGAAGAGAAGAAATACTAAGGAATTATAGGGAGGGGCAGGGCCAGAGGGGGGACCAGGGGTTGCACAGGCTCCTCCTGGAATCTTATTGGCCACCCATGGTGCCCCCTGTGCCACGGTCAGAAGGTGATAGATAGCTTGCCAGCAGCCAGCAGGCACAGGCCCAGGCCCCCAGGTCAATTGACCAAAGCCTCTGTATGATGTGACTATTAACATTTCTCAGTGGAAAGTCAATCAAACTACCACAAAGTGACACAAATGACAAGAAAGAGACACAACCAAGAGAAGATGCAAAACGATTGCATAGAGATGTATAATAGCCACGAAGAGAGATGAAACTACTTCAAACAGGCAGCAGATGACTTTAGAACACAAACACAAAGCAACTTCAAAACGATCTCAAAGAGAGACCTAAGTTAGGAAGGGTGGGGGGCCTTTTACATATCTGTGCCCAGGGGCCCCTTTGTCTCACAATCTGTCCATTGCTAAATGCCAGTTGGAGTTATAGAGAATATCAGCTATTTATTTATTTAAAGTTTATTTATTACAGTCATTAATTTATAAACAAAGTAACCATTAGTAATGTATAGTTTATTACTGCCTAGAAGCTATGCTTTAAATTTGAATCTCATCACATTTTTCTACTCATTTCTCTAATGTTCCTCTCTGGGCCCCAGTCTGAAGTTTCCAAACCCACCCCTGACTATAGAGGCAATAGGAGAATGTACTTGTAGACAAAAAGAAATCGCAGAGTTAGCTGCATATGAGGAAATAAATTATTTCAAGTAGAAATTAACTGGCTTTTCCAGTTTGCATTACAGTCATCTTTACTATATGCATTATTGATCTATTATTAAAATCCCAAATAGCTTGCATTTAGCGGGGGCAAACACTCATGCAATCTGACAGTCTGCGGCTGGGATCTCCAAGTGCTCATAGCCTGAAGCAGTTCTTAAAGCAGTCCGTGCTCAGTGCCACAGAGCATCTCATTTACTGTAACAGATTTTGTGTCCACTGGAGAGATGATTTTTTTTTTTCTTTTTAAGAAAATAGTCTTGTCTCTAAGCTCAAATGGAATTGTGTAGCCCATCTACAAAGTACATTTAGATATGTTTTCCTGCTGGGACACAGTACTTCAGTCTCTGTGTCTGTGTGTGTGTGTGTGTGTGTGTCTGTGTTACAGTGTGGTATTATGTGGACACGTTTGAGTACACTGGAGGTGTGATTTTTACATGTGTGTAGGGTATTTTGGCCTTTTCCTTATGGCTTGAATCACAAGATACGCAACAAATTCGTCAGTGTAGTCATACTCCATACAAAAACACACACACGCAAACCTCGTCCCTCTCCCCTCCTATCTCAAGTGACAGATTAAACATGGTGTCCTTATAATGGAATTTTTTTTTTTTTGTATCTAAAAGACTAGGGCTGTGTTTGATATAGGACACACATGCACACACATACATACACACACACACTTAGCTAAGAGCTTAACAAACAGTGGAATCTTCTTAAATCTATCCTAATCCATTATCCTCTGGGTGCACTGTTTCTGTGGGAGGAACTACTGTGTGTGCTGTGCTGTGCTCATGTTGTTTGTGTTAACGTAACCATAGTTTATACACAAGTCTATGAGCGTGTAACTACAGACATGCAGAATATTTACAGGGAATGTACGTTCATTTTAGCTTTATTCAAATCCCGACTGCAGCTGGAATTACATCATTTCTATACCAAAAAAAAACCTCAATACAAGTACACCATTTAAAATCCAAAGCCCAAAAATAAGAGCAACAAATTACCTCTCACGCACTCTTCCTGTGCACATGATTGCATGTGTGTATGTGTTGCATGTGTGTGAATTCAGATAAGACTGTATGAGTAATGAGGCAGCATCTGTTGTGTTCTCTACTGTGACGAAACACCAATCAAAGATGATTATGATGTTGACAAAGTTACCCAGCAGATAGCACTTATTCAGCCTCTGCAGGAGTCGACTGTTTTAAATGGAGCCCGAGAAAACATTTATATTGGGTAGATTTTAGTGGAGCTGGTGTGTTAAGTGTTATACTGTCGAGGCCGTAAGCAGTATAAATGATTTTTGAGCTGTTGTCGTTATTAATGAGTCCAAAAATGGTGCACACAAATAATGAATTAATGGATGAATATTGGACACATTCCCTCATTGATCAAAAGCACATTACCTCCCTGAACAGTTGAAAGAAATGAGTGAACCATCCAGGTTGCATGTCTGTAGACACTGGTCTGCCTCTGACGACCGCTGGGGCAGATAAGATCACAGCAAAGAAGTGTGTTAGAACATGATTGAATGGGAATGAATGGGTACAGTACAGTGTGTGATTCTGTTTCAGTCAATTGATTGTGGCTTATTATTATTTGAGGGATCAGTTACTGAATCAACAGAAAATTAATCACCACATGTGAGGATTTGCTTCAATGGATATCAGATTTCAAAATACATTTCCAGTAAGTTTGGCAAACACCTGCTACCTTGTTATGTTATTTTTATGTTGACGACATGCAACTTTACCGTCTAACAAAGCCCGCTGACCTCTGTCGTTTTACAGCTGTCTAACTGACGTCAGTGTGCTGGATGACATATTTTCTTCAGTTAAATCAGGATAAGATAGACATTATTTTAGGTCACAGCATTTTCCTAACCACGCAAATGATCTCTGAACATGAATGAACACTTATGATTTTGTTTTTCTTATTTAATATTTTACATTACCTGACGAGTTAACCAGCGCACTGTGAAAAGCCTGTGTGTAAACTTACACAAACGCACTCATATTTCCAGGCAAAGACAAATCTTGATTGTTATTGTAATGACAACCAAACAGATGTATGTCAAAGAGCATGAATATCCTCATAACCAATGCTATGATTCCATAAGCTTTAGGCAGATATATAGTGGACTTAATTCCAGGAACACATGTTGTTGAACGGATTGTTGCTTTATAATACCCAGTAGTCATCTAGGGATAGTGTGAGCCCCCTGTGTTTATGACAAACTCTTAGCACTGAGAGCTCCCATTATCCTGACCTTTACTGCTGACAGAACTGTAGTTTGAAGTATTCATAGGAATATAATAAATAACAGCTTGAATGAATGTTTTTTTTTTTTAATTCTACTTTCTCAGTAGGCTTGATTTCTTTTCTCTGTCCTGCTCCACTTATTCATTGTATCTGCTAATCTAATCCATTAATGTTAACCATGATGCTTTCAGTGTGCAGGACCTCAATGGTAAATGTTTCCTTATGCTGAGCGTATTTTAAAGTTATTCATATCCAAAACATAAACATAACATAAACTAACATAGATATTTCCTCTGGATGATGCGTTTCATCATTTGAAAAGTATTTCATTTTGATTTTACTCAAATTTGATGTACACTAGAAATTCATTAATCTTTTCCTCCATCTATCTGTTCTTCCATTCCTGCCTCATCCATTATTCATGTCCCTTTCTACTTTATCTGTCTCTAACATAAACTGACTCTACTGGAGCTGTAAACAGATACGTGTTACCTCCCCGTACATCTATTACCCATATTTTCATCATCCTGTCCTTTTCTAAAAGAAACACATTTGTTTTTCACAATGTGAATCATCTGTTTTTTTCCACTCCATTATAGACCTAGATAAGATGACTGTCCTATCCATTTACACAGCAATTATAGCCCACCTGTGCCAGCATGCTGTTGCTGCTCCTGCTATTTCCTGCTTTCTTATACTTATCATTACATCTGATATTAAAGGAAAAGAAATATGAAATAAGGCTACATCACAGTGCCAACATGGAAAACCAAGCTCTGTGAAAAGCTGGAAAGATAAAACAAAAATCTTCCTGAATGTATTACAGACCTAAATGAGCACAACCCCAATCATTTACTCATGAAATTGAACTAGAATCCACTTAAACCTCCAGCACACTGCTTTCCTGCTCTTGTGTAACATGCAAAATACTCAATGTGCAATTTGATTTGACAGTCCTAAACAGTCGACCTTATGAAATCCATGTCTAAGTGGATTATGGGAAACCATATTGGACAATATTTGCACGGTTGTCTTAAACTGTGTAGCTGCAAATGTACGTAGCTAGGTTACTTTAATAATATGTTTTGTTGACTGTGTAAGGCAAGGAAGGATCTACCATTATTTGCTTATTTTGCAAACAGTTAGATGAGAAGCTTGTTTTTCTCATTTACTCTGTTCTGCATACAGAATTCGAAGCAAGAGCCCAGCATGAGTAGAAAGCCCTTGGTAACAGTGTTGGGCTGTGAGATGATTTTACTTACTGGCCACTTTCAGTATTGTAACTTCCGGCAGTATCACATAATGCATGCTGGTGTGAAAAGCATTTTTTCCATATACAATCAGTGCACCTTGCGAAATGTGTCCATTGTACAATTTTGTCAAATAAAAACTCATCAAAGAAAACATCATCAAAACCCATAGTGAGTGTTGTCAGTTATACCATGTTGTAATAGCTCACACAGACAGTAGTGGTCGGCCAACTAGTAGTGCTAGCTCTAGCTAGTGTCAAGGGCTTCCGGTTTGTGTGTATGTTTATTTTGTAAGTGTATGTCCTTACATTTTTTAACAGGCTGATGATTTAAAAAAGCCAACCACAACATTTTAGCATGTTTTAACCACTCGGCTCACATCTTCATGATTTATTCTGTTCTTTTTCTTTACCTCTCACTTTTCAGAGTTTATTCAGAAAGTAGTTTTGGCATCCTCACTTTACCTCTTCTGTGGTGTCAGTCAAGAGTGAAAAGAGTACATGTTACTGGGCACAGTGATGCACAGAAAACAATGAAAAGGCGTGTGGTGGAGCTTCAGAGACACAGCGTCCTGGAGTCTTCCAGTGTTTTGATGTTGGTCACTTTGATCTTGTTGGCTGCTCCACTAAACTAGATGGCACTCAGTCGAGATCCTACCTGTGCCAGTGCTGCGTAATTGTCAGAATGTGCCAGTTCTACAAGTCAGTGTTTCACCGAAAATTAATCGTCTTTTTTTTTTTTTTTTTTTTTTTTAAGGCCTCATTACCAACTTGTTTCATGTCAGGAGATGCACACATTTTTATAAATATACCTGGGTCATAAGATATTTCTGTTCATTAATTATCATTACTCCACATCACCACACACTTCATACCACAGCTCTGTATTTTTTCACCGACCATTAGAGCTGACCTTGTACTGTTGCAGCTCCAGAGCTTTGCACAGCACCGGTGATATTATCATTGGGCAATGCAAGTGGCCACTTTTTAAGTCACAAAATTTAATGGAAAGTTGGAAATTAATGTGAGCCATTTGGTATAAACACTTTGTTAGCTTTTCCATGCCCTCTGACCAACCTCTCAGCTATGTTTTTGGCTTTATGAGATTTCCAGACACATTGGCAGACAGAATGGAGATTTAAAATGATAAATGTTGCCCCTGTTCAGCTCTTCAGGCAGGGTTAATATACCAGATTTTAAAGGACTAAACCACTGTGAATCATTCAAGGTGGGAAAACTGCTGTTTCACTGCTCTCTTTAGGAAGAAACTTGGCAACGTATTAAACCTATGGCAGCCCCACAATCAGGGATGTCAGTAGGTGTTCTGCATCATCTGTCAAAGGTAAAACACCTGCTGTGACATCACCAGTTGGCATATCAACAGCCCGTCTCCACCCATAGAGAGCCGTGCAGCAGGTGGTATGATTCAGTGTGGATTAAGGAAAACAAACATGCGACATTGGAGGGGACATGTTTTTCTCATCTTCGTGAGAGTGAAGATACTTTACAGTGTGTCCCCTAAAGACAGTTACGGAGGTTATTACGCACATAGAGTATCAACCATGCGGTATGTGCAGCTGGAGCAGCTGGAGATGAGCTGCACAGTAATACGTTTACTGTAATTACATTTATTACTTTCGTTATACTGATTCCAGCGCTGTGTCCAAAATGACTCCCTCATTTACTCATTCCCTATTCCCTTCTACACAAGACATTCAGTTTATTCTATAGATAGCAGTTTGAATTAGGGACTTATGAATAAACATCATTTTGCAATATCTCTGACAGGTGTGGTGTCACATGACACTTGCATTGTTGGATTGGTAGCAGAAAGTAGTATCCATGTCATGGTTCCTACTTTTTTCATTGCATTTCAGGGCTTTTTACGGCCCTATATAGCATATACATTTCATAATGGGAATTTGGACACGAAATGGCTGAAAGTTATTATTGTGCACTGCCTGGCAACAGTGACTTCTGACATGGCCCAGCAGATTTAATTAAAGAGTTCTTTAAAGTCACATATTGGCCATTTATAAAAGCTGGCATCTAAACTTAGAGAATTAATGGAATATTGTGAACTGTAAGCTTCCTCTGGATCCTAAAAAATGGCAAATGTAAGGACAAATACCACAAGTTGATTTAATTTTCTCCCAAAATTGTTTTATTTTGTTGTGCTTTAAAACAGAACATTTTAATATCCAGCTGTATGTCATATACACAAAATTAGCTGGATAAACTGCACAAATGTTTGACATCTTCCCTCTCATGGACACAATATGAGACCGTTCATTACCCTCCACAATCAATTGCAGTTTTCACCAGATTTTCCCTGAAATGGACTCAAAACAGTGTTGGCGCTCAGTGCCAGTCTGTCTTTTTTTTTTTTTTTGCTCATTGTGGTAGTGTACCAATTAGCCTAACTTTCTCAGTATGTGATGAATTTGACGTTAAAGCTGTCTGTCTGTACATTTGCTTGTAAAATGAGTGGCCACTTTATTACAACTGTACAGTCTAATGCAACTCAGTGGACCAGCCCAGTCTTACTTAATCTGTCTTTAAGTAAGATAATGTTCAGTTTTTGTTGATACTGTGTAAATTCAATCATATGTTTAAGATTGAGGATTGAGGTCATAGTTGAAGGTAGTGTTATACTGAACTACATTACATTTACATTTCGTTGAGAGATGTTATTAATTTTTTGTCCTCCTATTAATGTATATTAGGGTGTATATATACATATATATATAGACAAATTTGCAAAATTTGTTCCTAGTAAACAGAAAAAAAAAAGAAACTCAGGCAACACAAGCATTATGTGTGTGTGTGTGTGTGTGTGTGTGTGTGTGTGTGTGTGTGTGTGTGTGTGTGTGTGTGTGTGTGTGTGTGTGTGTGTGTGTGTGAGGGAGAGAGGGGGAGAACAATTTAAAGGTCATTGTCACAATGAGGCCTACGAAGGAGTGTGTATTGCGTACTGCCTGACCCAGCATAAAACCAAGGCAATTAAAGCCCGGCCACGGACAGGGGAATCGACACAGCACAGCAGTGGAGCAATCCAACATGGCCCTGGTCGCACAGAGTAAACAGACTGAGGGAGAGGCTGAGGCGACTGGCAGTGAGAGAGAGGAATAGGTTATGCAAATGACCCTGGCCTCTGACAAAAGGGAGTCAATGGAGTTCCTCCACGCTGACGGGAGCAGAAAGTTAACTACACGAACAAGTCACTGGAGCTCTGGACTCATTCTCTCCTTCACTCCACTGTCTCCTTCGCCAGCCTGACTTGTTTAACTGAGCTCAGTCTATGCATCTCTCTGCTGATTGTAAAGTTCTGACCTAGATAAAAAGACGTTTGACGATCTGATAACTCCACGTTTGATTTTGAATTCAAACCAACCACAACACAAATTTACCTTAATGCATTTCAAGTATATTTTGGACCTCAGAAGCCACATCTTGTGTCTCCACTGATCCATCAAATTTCCTCTGTATTCCATTCAACCCACCAACCCTGTTATCTTTGCTTGTAGAGTGCAGCTGACTTGAGAGAGAGCGACAGGACGACTGGGTATATGTGGGTATATTTTCATGCCATTCTGGTGGGAGAGACTTGGCCTGGTTTTCAAAGCCTGGTGCCAGATGGTGGGAGCAACTTGCGAGGCAAAGGAGGAGAAAAAAGAAAACAAGCTTGACTCCATAATGCCAAGACCAGATGAGAAGACGTAACCCAAATCACACACACTCATAGACACAGACATCCAATCTTGCATCCTGATCACAACTTCAAAAGACCACTTTAAGAGATGTTCTTTCACAGGGGCCTGAGATACGCTGAGGCCCGCCATTGTTGGAATATAAAACCATCTGTTCAGCCCACTTAGAGGAGCATACGTGTATGTTTGCAAAACAGTTGTAGCAGTAGGTACAATGCATATACATTTTCTCTTTACATGCACAGACCATATATGTTCTTAAGTACCCCATTATGTATCATGCTTTTTCATTTCATAATAGGGTCTAAGTATGTACATGTTTCAGCACCAGGTTATATAAGTATTTCTCTGTGGAGACAAAAACATATATTGTGCTCTGTGCTCAGTTTAGTATCTTCTTCTTTCCAGTCATTTTACTAGTGGAGCGTAGTTCATCCCCAGTGGCAAAAGAAATTGGAGATGTTGCTGTAATCCATTGAATCCATTTGGTAAAGGGTTGGTCTGTTGGTTCCCTGGTTGGATACAAAGAAGTGATTGTGGCAGTCGTTCTGGCCCAGCTAGCAAGCACTATATACTACTCCATCTGGCAATTCCTATACATACAATAGTGTCTTCCTTATATTGATAGAACCAGGGGTTGGACTTCGAGAGGGTTTAAGTTTAGCTTGATAGCCCCAAGTGTTTGTTTCCAGGGCCTGTGGTCTTGAAAAAGTCTGTAATAATTACAGGAAGAACTGAATTGCGGATTCCTATTGTTGATTGTTCCATACAGGGACATGCAACTAGGCAAAGCTTTTTTTTGTATGGCTGACTGTGTTCAGATTATCACTTTATCATGATAATAATATTATTGTTATCATAGCAACACAAATTCTAATGATACCATCTTGGAGCTAACAGTGCTCTCCACCACCAAAACACCAAATGAGGGAATATTATTTGAAGGACTGGTGTTGATCCCTCCACTAGAATCCCAAAAACATAGAATCTATGCCAAGAAGCACTGAAGCTGTTTTGCCTCAAGACTTAATGTTAGTTTTTCCTTTAATTTGTCACTCGTCTGCCATTAAAAGGCTACATAACATAAGCAGGTAAAACAAATTTGTGCTGCAAATCTGTGAAATCAACCACCGTGTAATTGCTCTTTTCTTGTACATTTCCACTGTGCCACTTTCTTCCTCAGAAAAAAAGGACTGAAATGTGTGTGAAATGTGATGCCCACTGCAAGCACATACCATGTACTGAATTACAAAGTCAGAACTATGTTGAATGCAGGTCTGGATTCAGGGGCAGGGTGAGTGGGTCCTTGATGGCAGAGGTGTTGTTGTTAGCCAGCATATGGTGAGGCCAGACAGCTTAGACCCTGTTTGGACCAGTAAAGGGGTACAAGCCAGGTCAGGCCTCCTAAGCACAAAGATTATGCTGACATGACCTCACAAACAGATGATCCTGACTTGTGTGCAACCCTCACATCTCCTCCACACAAACACTGCATAAGATGCTGTTGTATTCAACACATTGCATCGGATACAGGTGTTGTCATATGTAGGATTTTAAGGCCTGACATGACCTTTTGTTTCCACAGATGACTGGGATCAGACAAATCGGATGAGGCGGGCATTTTGGTTTAAAGTTGTCTTAATGCTGCTTTTGGATAAAACACAATTGACATGTATGTGTCTACAGTTGTGTGCTTTTAAAGAGGTAATTGTATTAAGTAATTGCATTAGTTAATTGCAATCTATTGAACACTTAACCTAAGATGAGATTTCAATTGGATAAATTAAATTTATTTCAATCTGCCTTTCTGTATTACAAATGAAGCATAGCAGAGATAAAACCTGAGGCTCACAATACATATTATGTGCATGTTTTAATAATAAAGTGTAATATTGTCCATTGCTCCTAATTCAAAATGCAAAAGTTAATGATCACTGCTCTCCAGTACGGAGAAATTACAGAGCAGTTTTAATCACAGGACCTCATTGCCACTGGATTTTCCCCATTTGTTCAGTAATTGGATTAGAACAAACAGAGATGATCACTGAACCCAGTCAATGAACTGTGCCACAGAAAGAGGCAATATGTACACTGTTCATGCACACAGAAAATGACATGCTAACAACTGAACTAAACTGAACTAGTGGATGGTAGTGCACGTCACAGAGCTGTCAGTCATCTCAAGACTTGGAGACATGGTGAGGCCATGTCGAAATCTTCTGAGTGTAAAGCGATCAGGGGAAGCGGATGAAAGAATGATGGTAAATTGTATGATGAGACATCCGGTGAAGGTTGTGGTAGGGCAAAGTCTAACTGACCTACATACTGATGTAAAATCCTTATCGAAAATTTGATAAAGGACAGTGGTGATCAAATCTCTTCCCATACTATTTGATTTGATTATCCTGGTGCTGGTGAATTTTAGGACAATCAATAGTTAATTGTAATGTCAGGCACGTCTGTGGCTGTAGGTCTTTTGATTCACTCTCAGACTGTACATATTTCACCAGAGCTTCCAGGCATCTGTTTGTGTTTTTAATGTCTTTACAATATTCAACAAGGCTGAAAGTAAACAGCAATGCTAGCGGGTCTGTAAGGCTGTGTTAGTGAGCTAAATATGAACAACAACATGCTAACGTGCTCACAGTGACAATGCTAACATGTTGATATCTCAGATTAAGTTGACGAGAATGACATTAGTTTTGCAAGTATTTGGTCATTAAGTATTGGACAAAGTCCAGTTTTGACAGGTGGTGTTAGATGAAAAGCTAAAGGTTATTACAGTTCACCCTTATGAATACCTGAAACAAATATCATGGCAATCCTACCATTTCATGGTAAGCCATCCAGTAGTTGTTGAGATATTTCAGTCCGGACCAAAGTGAACTGACCAACAGTCATTTTATTACCATTTCATAGTAATGCAGTTACGCTTCTTTGGTACTGCTTTGTTATGTTGTATATATATATTTTTTTAGATATTTACATTTATTACACAGCTTCTAGCATTATGTTTTCCGGTTGTCTTTCCGTCCTGGATTCTTCCACATGCAACATCTCAAGAACGCTTTGAGGTCTCTCTGTCAAACTTTGCACAAATGTTGACTGTGAATCAAAGATGAACTGATTAGATTGTGGAGGTCAGAGGTCAAAGGTCAAGGCCACTGTGATCTTGTGTTTTGCTTGTGAACCCAACACTAACCTTCCCAAACATTGCCATTATCACTACAAAACACCCATAGCTTCTACCTCTACATCTGCTACAAACAGGCACCCAACTGCGCGGAGGCATACCACCGCTATGTGGTTCTGATTGATTTGTTTTTAGTGGTTTTTTTTATCTTTCTATTCCTAATGTATGAGTATACATTGACCTGGGTGGTGAACAGCTGTATATAGTTGCCCTTCCAGGGATAAATAAAGAGCTTTTGAACTGAACTGAAGAACAGATTGAAGAAGCCCACAGTGTTACCTCACAACAAAAATGTAACAAATATCTGTACAAACTTGAGTATGCAGTATGATAGATTACATGACTCAGGCAAATTTCAAGAATCTTCTTGATTTTACTACCAAACACAAATGATTGGAAACCAGTGGAGACCTGGAATTGTGATAGGAATATGTTTTAAAAACCGTTCAACACAAAAATGGCCAGCAAAATTGCTGAGTATGTTATTTTATAGTTGAAGAAATAAAACTTACAAACATAGTATGGTCCTTTGAACAAGCCCAGTCAAATCTTTGAGTGATGGGTAAAGCTAAGGGATTGGCAGCTGGTCTGCTCAGCTAGTGGGACAGTGAGATGAACTATTTAGTCTAATTAGATATTTTCATCAGAATAATATTGGGTAAGGAAGTCCAGCGCTAAGACGCAAAACTTCTGAGACTTGAAGGCGATTATAACAAATATCAAACTCAAGTGTGCTTGATGTGAAACAGGCTCAGACATTACTACCTCTGACTGTTATAACTGTTGTCAAAGCATTCACGTAATTTATTATGAATTTATAGCTCTGCTATGAGAGGGCTTTATCTTCATTTCTATTCAAAGTGTGCTTCTGTGTTCAGCAAGGCAAACAGCTGAGCTGAGAGACTCTCTCCAGCCTCTCCTCATTTAGCACTATACGACAAAGGGAGATGAGTTGCATTTTCGGATGCATTCATTACTCCTCCTCTGTCTCTCTTTCTCCCTCTCCCTCTCTCACGCACTCTCTGTCCTTGCTATTAAAATCTGTGGGTATTTTTGTTCCCATTAAATGAATTATACCCATTACTCTCTCTGACAACTCTGCATTGAGTGTGCGCGCCCCGATTTAACATTGTTTTAATTCCTCTCACTATTATTGCAATAAAACATTCATCATAATAATTAACCATTTTGACATCTAATTTAAGCTAATTAATTTGAGAGAAAGAATGCTTGTGTTATATGGAGCTCTGTGAATTGCCATGAAACTTCTGCTAATCATGGGAACAGCAGTCAGCTTTGATGAGTTTCAACATGCTTTAAGACTGTACGGGAAAGCACACATGCACACACACACGTTACATGGGTCACCAAGACAATGACAGTGATCCATCTTGATAATGGCTGTAATGGCCGAGGCCAGTTTGGATAGCCGAGGGTGGCCATTCTTCTGTGTGCCAACATAATGATAGACACTTCACTGAAATGCTCTATTCTTAGATTGTTAGCACTGTAAACTATCTGGATAGAGGCAATCTAGCTTTTCAAAATCAGGCTATTGGTTTTCTCCTTATTGCTCTTCTGTTATGGATCCCTCTAGGCAGCACATTGATATACTATTATTTGCGTGTCTTTGTTCTCTGCATTTGGCCGAAAGCTTTTTTTGTTCAAAGAGACGTGCAAGCACAAACAGCAGTAGGCAGATAGTGTTATTGGCAAATTGTTTTCTTTATGATGAGGCAAACTCTCGCATAGACTGCATTTTGAATTTGCGCATTGACTGTGCCGTTGGAACTCCAACCTAATCTTACCATGTGCTTTCTATCTATATACAAAGAAAAAACATGCAAAGAAAAGCTTACAAACAGCTGTGTTTACTAGTCTAAGCTAAATTAACTGCCATGCTGCAACAGATTTGTAAGAATTTCGAGGCAGTAAGTACACCACCATACTTTTTTTTTTGTTGTAACATAGGGTAGAATCACTCCAGGTTGCACATCTTCCACCACAGTGACACCATTAGATGATATTTAATGTGAAATGTCTTCAGCAGTTCTCCGACAGGTGTATTTATCATACATGCTAATAGAGTGTGGAAACACTCATTTTGTCTCGCGTTGTACAAGTCATTAATTAAACTTGCTTCCAAAGTGATTTGTTAGCATGCTCTACGGAAGCGCACCAGTGATAAATACTTATGTCTCGAGCAGAACAGATTGTCATTGCAAATATAAATTCCTATTAAAGGTGTATGAGAGCTAGAGCTTGGGTAGCTTTTTTGTCACAAGAGACAGGCCTATAGATTTAGTTACTGAGGTTCCATAAATGAGAAGGACATTATTTTCTGTGTTAGCAGCTTGGCTCTAGGGAGGACAGTGGTAGTCGGTCAGTCCATCACATTGTACATTCATGGTTCTCAGAGGAGAAATCCTACAAACTTTATGTTAACTTTATTTCTAATATCAACAGCAGGTTGATATTTGTCGTTTTTAGTGACAAGTCTGGACATGAATGGGATGGACAGATGGAAGTGGATAAAAGTTGGATAAAATCTGGTACAGATGTCCAAGGTGCCCCAGAGGATAAATCTTAATGACTTTGGTGACTCCCTGACTTGTCAACTAGTGCCACCAGCAGGTCAGATTTTCTCTTATCCTATGAAATACCTAAATATCTATTAGATGGACTGGCAATAACATTTAGTGAGGACATTCATGGTCCCCTGACTTTTCTTTTAGCAGCACTATGAGGTTCACGCTTCCACTTTTGAGTGAAATATCTCAACAAGTATTTATGCTGATTCCTTGACCTTTCTAACAACATCATCAGGCCAAAACTTTTGTTCGACACATTAGTTTCTAATTAAATACAAACATAAGCATTTTAGTATTGTAATTTTGAGAATGTTGTTATGCTAACGTTAGCAATTACCTGCAAGCACTGCTGTGCCTAAGTACAGCCTCGCAGAGCATTTAGCATGGATATAGCCTCTCTCCTTGTTATTTTAGTCGAAGGGACAGGTTTCCCCATTGTTTCATTGAGGCTTATGTGGGGAATTTTCTGCTGGTTTTTCCTCAGAGATGGAGGGTTTGTGAAGGCAAGGTCTGGGTGCTTGAAATCCAGTTATGTGGAGCTTTTCTGAATTTGAATGCCCCATTTCAAAATATCAGTCCCTCAAACTGGCCCTGTATCACAGCTGCTTTCATACTGTATCCTGTGCCTCTCAGCTTTCTTAAACACAAATGCCTTACAAACACAGTTTTTGGAAAATTCATCATAGATGGGGATACATTTCCTGGTTTAGGTATTTAGTTTGTGAGCAAGGTGCAAACAAATATTCTGAAATATGAAAATAGTCTCCCATTTGTTTTCAACTTCTCATCAACTTAAGGACATTTGTTCAAATAAACAAATAAAAAAATATGTAAATAAGTAAATCACAAGGGGTGCTTTTCTCTCCTCTACTGAATTCCTTTCTAGCTCTTGGTGAACTGGTCCTTTATTATCTAGGTTTGCTCTTTGTTTACTCAGACAACTTCTTCCTTCCCAGTTCTATTATTGGTTTTATCCTCTCTTGAGCGCTGAAATATTTGCAGAAACGTTTCCTCTTGAGTTTTTATTTGATGAAGGTCTCTTTGGACCAAATTATTGCATTTTGAACATGATTAACAACTAAAGCTTTGGTGTTTTTCAACAGATTTTGTTGCAGGTCATCTTCTCTCCATATTCTACCATTTAAAGGGGCACTCCATTCCTTTTACATGCAAAGGCCAACTTATTCCCAATGTAGAGTGCTATTCATTCTATGAAAAGAACCGATAATACGTAATCTCAACTTGTAACAATAGGCCTGTGTTGCCAACTGGGAGCATTCAGTTCAAAAGACATGGGTGTTTACCAGAGAAGGAGTGTCAAACAAAGAAATGCTGTTGGTTATTTTTATTTATTTATTTATTTTCCAAAGTGTCTCTTTTGAATCCAATAACGCAAACTTAAACATGTGACGCTAAATTGCTGGAGTACGCTTCTAATTGCTCTAAGCAAGATCGTGTTGTCCAGCAGTGGTTTGCACAGGGGATGGAGGATTGCCACTGTTTTGCTCTAAGTGCCAAATTGCTTTTTTTTAAAGCCCTAATTTACTAGGCATATGCGTGTCCTCGTGACATTTTCATGATTTATTTTTGACTTAATATCACACCAGGTGGCTGAGGGGCACCTGGCATGGTAAGGCTAAGTACCCAGAAAGTGCTCTTTAGGTTGGCCCAAGTGCCCCTCTTGTTGGTTCAAGTACTGATCTGGTGTGACCTTAGGGCAAAAAAAAAAAAAAAAACCCTCTCCCAAATCCTGCACAGATGAGAGGTGCCCTTTTTCTTTTTAATTTGTGCCCCTTAGAGAGTCTGTGCACATCACTGGCCTCATAGTCTGTGAGTTGTTTTCATGCATTTCTCTGTAAGTTTGAAAATACCCCATCTGAATTCTCACAGTCGTGACTAAACAAAAATTCACCATACATATCTCAGGAAAAATCTCGTATTGTGTCCTTTTCAATGCAGTGTCCTGTTGCCATTTCCAGACATGCTTAGCCATTAGTGCCAGAGAAATTGATGGGACGCACACATGGGTGGGGGGGGACACACAGGTACGGAGCAGCGCAATGTTCATGGCTCCGTCTGCCAGACTTCCGTGGCTAACTGCATTAGTTCTGCCTCAGTCACAGTTGGAGACCCCACAGAGGAAGAGACTTAGCCACAATGATCCACCCAGGAGAGAGCGAGCGATCATCAGTGTTTACTTCTGAAATAAGTTTGGGTGCGTTGAGGAAGGAATCTGTGTATACATGTTTGTTCTGAATTTGTGTATACACGTGTGTTTGCTTTTATAATACCATTGTCATTGTCTCTGTGTGTGTCTGTGCTGTAGTATTCTTTGGGAGGCAGTTGAGATGTGGAGACAGCAGTATTTCTGGAATGGATATGAGGAAATGGTTTGGCATACATACACATGGATTTGAGGGTCTCGCTGTGAATGTTTTTCAGGGAGATGATTAAGGTTTATTAGTATGGGAACGTACAGCCCTTCTACCTGATAGTCAGATGTCGCAGCGGTTGTTGCATGAAATTCACTGACTTTATAAAGAGGGCAGGACTGGGGTTTAGCTGGCAGGGGGGCACCGGCAGCTTTGTAAATGTTTGGAAGATAAAGACCTGTGTGTATGTGTGCTTGTGTGTCTGCCTGTGTGAAGAAATCTGTGTGTCTGGCTGGGGTGTAAACAATGGCTAAAGGAGTCTCGATAAAATGTCACCAGGGCGTTTGACCTTGTTTGACAAATTAAGGAGCAAATAAATAAATCGGCTTGGATTGCATCACCGCAGGGGAGTAATGCGTAAGCACACACACACACACACACACACACACACAGAGGTACAATATACAAAATGCAGAGCTGTAAAATTTTAGGATGTCTTCTCTGAGGTTGGATTCAGACACCTGGATTTGCTAAGTTAAGAAGCTTACTGATTCCCCACCCTATCCATGTCCATGGTCATTTTTATTAGCAAACAATGAAGACAAAATTGAACATTGAAGACAAAACCGCTGCTTTAGCTGGTTGAAGTGATTGAGATTGTATTAGCTTTTGCTAATCAATGTTAACTTTGTACTTGACATAAGTCCAAAATGAAACGCTGTTGTCCATCTCTATCAAGAAGGTTTCTATAATTGCTTGCCAGGGAAACACCAATCCACAAGCATGAATGAATTGTGTTTTTGGAGTTCAACAGGATCCATCAGAGTGATGGGTTTTCTCGAATGATTACAGGATTACATCAGTTTCAGTAGCTGGAATTTCTTTGCCACATTTTCATGGTTGAACAGCTATTAGTTAATAGCTGTGAGTTGGGACCCTCAGTATTTTCAGCAAACAAAGTCGACTACACCTTTTATATGTGTGTGTCAGATACATTTAATCAACAGAACTTGTGCTGCTTATCTCATTTTCAGGTTGTGTTTACAGTTTGTTAATATAAGCTGCTGCTCAACATGGTAGTGTTTCCACCTTCTCAGGCAACAAATTGCAGACTTCAGTTGAATCTTTGAATCAAGGGGTTAGGGTTTGGGTTACTGAGTGACTGAGTCTGTTTATTTTCAATGTAGTATTGCACTTGCATAAAATTCAGGGGACTTGCAAGAAACATATTTATAGAAGAATAAACCAAATTGAAACAGCAGAAGCTAGCAAAGTCTGAGTTTTAGTCTCTAATGTGTATCAAGCTCAGAAATGTGGATCCTAGAAGTCCCATAATGAAAAAAGAAGCACAAGCTGAGATAACCCACATGACATAATTTAGGTTATTTTTACCAAAACCTTTCCAAACGTTGAAAGCTGCACCAACTGGATTTGATTAGGGATTTGTGTCTGGATTTCAGGAAATACCTCCTATTAAACCCAAACCCTACATATGTCCTAGCTAATTCATTACTTTGTTTGAGAAAGTCCAAATAATGAAACAATGCTCATGGTACTTACTGATCCCATTAGTAGATATAAAGCTTTTATTTCTTTCGAATTTAGTCATTTTAAGCACCCTGTCTACCTCCTACCTATATACCTTCCTGCTTTTTCTTCCCTTTGCACCAAGGACTCTCTTGAATACTGGTCCCTCCTGAATTTGATCCTCCTGTCTCACTGTTCCCCTTGAAACTCAAACTGTCCTTCTCCTTCAGGGTCACATACATGTAGCTTTGACTGGAATACAATACTCAAAAGTAGTATTTCTCCTGCCCCCCCGCCCGAAAAAATGTCATTACTCCAGCTAGACATCAGTAGGTTTGCTGTCGTTACTAGCCCATTAGTTAAAAACAGAGTCTACCTGTGATGCTCACTTACAAAAACTGTTTTGTCTCACAAAGATCAGAAACCATAGTCTTCGGTGCAACAAAAACACTGTCATATAGGAACTTCAGGCTCAATGCTTCAGGCTTTTAAATTCTGCATACACGGGGGTAAATCAACAATGAATAATGAGCAGCAGGACAGAACACTGCTGCTGCACCTCTGTTCTACCTGAGTTGAAACTTTCAGCTCCGTAACAGTTTTTCCAATCAGTTTTTAATTGTTTATTTACCTTGTGAAGCAGGGGAATTTCCAAAAACCCTAAAAGACCAGTTAATCCCTCAGTTTAAAATGGTTTTCATTCTACATTGCTCTATATACAGGTACAGTATGTCCTATTAAATTACAACCAGGTTTCAACATAGCTTATGTTAAAATTCTACAGAAGCATTGTAATAAAAGATCCTCAGTGCACTAATTTACAATATTTTGCCAGTCAGTAGCCAGTACCAACCAGCTTTACGGTTTGGTAACACTAACACGAAATATATGTGTCGACTGATATCATGTGATATCAAGAGCCGAATATGAAAACTAAATAAAAGTTGAAACTGTTTATGCAATAATACATTTTATTTACAGAGTGCTTTTCAAGAAGCTCAAAGAAATTTAACATGACAAATAATTTTAATAAATGTTGATTGACCAAGAGATTTTTTTCAAGTTCCACCTTCACCTGTGTGTGAATTGGCTGATTTTTTGTTTCCGGCAGTTGGATGAAAAAAAAAAAATAAAGATGTTCTTTGTAATGTGAATTTTTCATTTTTTTTATTGGCATTTTATACACTGAATAATTAATCAAACAAAATGTAGACAGGTTGATTGATAATGAAAATAACCATTAAATGTGGCACTTGAATGAATAGTGAGTAAAAATAAATAAATAAATAAATAAGGCGCTATTGCTTTACTTGTTTGTTTTTCTAAGCTATCGCCAGAGCCATCACACCTCCAGGCACACTTTTGTTCACATTTTCCAGCTATCAGTAGCTGGGAGGAGACACTGTCCATCAACAAATAAGCCTGCTGAATACCAAATGGTAATTTCAGCCCAGCACAAGATAACATGTTCTTACCCATGCGAAAATAATAGGAAGAAGAAAGAAAGGTTTTTGTACTAAAATAGCAGATGGTGGTGCAGCCCAGGCAACATTTTCATCACATATGACCAAACAGATACAGGAAAATACAATAATAAAAGAACCAAACATGTGCATGGTCATCAAAAGTAATAAAGATGCAGTTTTAACAGATTTCAGCTCTTTGAATGAGCCACTTTCGTGCTGTAAAAGTCAGCACTGACTGCTCCTAAATGGCTGTAAATAACTACACTTGCAAAATTAACTAACTCACAACTAATGTAATGACACGTAACAAGCAGCTAACTGCCAGATCTAAAATTAGTTTAGGATAGATTGGATGTAATAATGACTTAAGGTTCACTACCAAAGATAGACTTTAGATGCTTGAGTAAAAGCGAGTGGAGGAACACGGCTACCATAATTTTTTACCATCTGTGGGATAGCGGCTCTTTGAAAACTACAGTGTAAATTATGCACAATCCTCTACTCATCTTTCAAGTTTGTGGAGAAATATGCTCAAGTACAGACACATACACACACTCGCAAACACACACAGACACGTGCACAAACCCTTTTCTCTTTCCCAGAGCTTCTCTTCCTTTATCTAATCTGTGTTTTATTGAATATGGTAATTATAATGAAAGGCCTATCTTGCACTTGGTTTAATTTGTTTTTGTGCCTTTTTTCTGCTCTCTTGCTCTCTCCCTCTGGTGTGTGTGTGTGTGTGTGTGCGCGCGCGCTTGTGCCTAAGAGAGACACAGCATGTGTGCTAATGAGTGTGTGTTTGTGTATGAGACAGTAGTCCCTGCTCTGACACTCTGCGTTACAGTGGGACCTTTGTAATGTGGAAATAAGACATGGCTGCTGATGTCACTGGGGTTTAACTGTGGCTCGGGGGAAGAAGATGCACACATGCGCACGCACAGCGTGCAGGCAACCCAAGACATCAACAAAATTCTTCCAGCATCAGGCCTATGGGGGGTTCAGGGGATTAAATACAACATGTAACCTTGGAGACCTGCCTCTGGTTGGCTGAAACATTTTCGCTCTCGGTGCTCCTGTGGGGTTGTTTGTTGTTTGTGCTCTCGTGTTTTGTCGATAAAACCTAGAATGCTTGATTATGCTTAAAAGGCTGAGCCATGCAGCTCCAATTCTGCCACCCAGGTAAGGACACATTTGATGTACCTTGTTCTTTTATTCTCTCTCCCCGTTATTCACTCATCAGGACCTCAAAGGCGAAGTGAAATTAAATACAGAGAGGGAAAAGGTTGCCGATTTCTTTTCAGCACAGTAACAAAACAGTCACAAAAAAAAATGCTTCTACGGTCCATTTTCTTTTGATTTCATAGGAATACCAAGAGAATCAATTCCTCCTTTCTGGCCCTCGTTTTTGTGCCAACCCATGATTCTAATAAAAACAACCTCCCTTCAAAGAACTTCTTCGAGCTCCAGACATGCCAAGACAGTAGCCTTCTCGCCCCGTTCTTGGTTGCTATATATTTTAATTGGCAATACAGTGAGACGACACAGCAGGAGATGTATAGTTGTATACATGTAATGGGGAGTCTTTTGATATAATGACTCCATTTGACTGGAGCCTTGTTTGAAAGCATTACCTTAAATGTGAAGTTGCCTCCACTCACTCCATCACCTCTGATTCTAGTCAGTATTAGTAAGTAGGAGAAAGTCTTATCATTTTTCACAGCGTTTACTGTTACTGTAAGTCACACTCAGCGGCTTTGAATATGAAACCTGTGAATTGTGTAATTTTGTGTGTGTGTGTGTGTGTGTGTGTGTGTGTGTATGTGTGTGTGTCTCTGACAGAGGAATAGAGAGAGTGCAGGCATTATTATATAGCAGTAGATGGTCGTAGCCTTCAGTATGAAATTACTGGTTCTGTACTGTGGATGAAATACTGCACAATGCACTCTCTGAAGTAAACCCCACAGCTGAGTATGCACACAGACGCACACACAGTCTTATTGAACATTTGAGACTTCTTACAAGATGAGACCTTAGAGATGAGATTTATTCATCGTGCTTGTAGTCGAGTGTCTTTGTGTGTGCATGTGTGTGTCACTGTGTAAATAAAAGAACCCATACACTGTGTTTTTTAAGTCTTTCTCATGCAGCCCATGGTGGATGTCGACCCATTAATAAAGCAGAGACAGGGCCTTGTGTGCGTGTGCATGAATGAGATACAAAGAGTATTTTAACCACCGTATATACCTGAACCTGCCAACCCCTGCTCCCAGAGGCAGGGCACTTCCTGTTCTACTTCTTTTTGTTTTGCAGATGCATTGCAGATTATATTATTATATATATATATATATATATATATATATATACACAGTGATGTAATGGCACGCGACAGATCAGTGTATGTATTCCTAATGTTTCCTACTAGCATGTTCACCACGTGTTGTTTGTTTCCTATGTGTCATTTTCCACGCATACATGCAGCATCACTTTACCAGGTCCTGCCTTTTCTCTGAGGGCAAATGTGGCTTGTCTCCTCTTGTCTCCACATGCAGTGTGGGATGAAAGTGCCACAGGAGTGTCACACAAGGGGCTTCCCATTGTGATTGACAGTGTTAGGTTTCAGTTTCTCCCTCTGCTGCTACTGTCTCACTCTCTCCTTTCATTTATACATCTTCAGTGGATATACCTTGCCTCAGTATACAAATATCACACTTAACTTGCAAAGACAGTTGCCAAAGACAAATCTATTTCCTCCTCAACACGCTAAGTAAACAAGACTTGAATGAATGTTTTGCTGAACAAAGACCCGGCTTTGATCTCTCATTGGCATTTGTTAACATTACAATGCTCGTCGGAAATAAAAAATGCATGCTCATTTGCTTCCTCTCTATTACCCCTTGTACACCTCGGGAAGGAAAGAAAGAGCCCTGAGCCAAATGGCTTGGAGCCCACGAGGAATTGCACATTAATGTTGAACAGTCATGTCTCTGGATGTACGGTGCAGTATTTCAAAGGGTGAAATGCCACTGACAGAAGGGAAAGACTGCAAACTAAGAAAGAAACACTATGCTAATACTACAGTGAGCTATCTTTAATTATACTGTGGGTGTAAGAGTTTGTAAAAAAAAAAAAAAAAATCAAAAACCATTAAAAGAAAAGTATTTCTGGATCATGAAGGAACTGATTCTTGATACACAGTGTTTCCTGAAATATTGTAGTTAGCTGCTGAAGGGCAACAGCTGGTGCAGAGTGGTTGGTGAAACAGCTGTTAGCCAAGAAATAGTTAGAGAACGTGACTTCCCATTAAAGCACATCCTGTTTTTTTTGTGACCATGTCCAAAATACATATATGATCATCAAAATGCAAAACAACACAACACTCACGTAAAAAAAATCCTTTTTGAAATTTTAAGCAGCCTCAGTGATACAGTGCACTTCATTAGGTTTGCACATAAAGACTTTGATCAGCTGTGAGGCATGTATTTTGGTCTTTGGGTTACATCAGTTCTGACGGGGCCATATCATCAGTAGCACAGGTCTGTTTTTGATGATTGAGTAACAAGTAAGTAGTCTGGCTAACACACACACTGACTCTGAACGCTACACATCACGTCTGAAAAAACGTTGCAGATCAAAGTTCACAGTCAGTGTGTATGTTTTCTTTGATCTTGTCAGCATATCACCCTGATAATGAAGGGGCTGTGAGCTCGCTGGTTAGACGTTCCCATTTGATCTAATGAATCCCACTCTGTCACTTATCAGAAAAACAGCTGTGTCATGGTTAGTTCATGCATACAACAACACTGCTTGTACAGTACCCACATTTTTGTTGAAGCAATAGTTGAACCTTGTGGGTTAGATGAGAAAATCATTCCTATGTCTGCATACTAAACTGATTCAGAGGAGGAAGTCAACAAGCAGGAAGCAGGGCGAATCAGCTAGCCCGGCTCTGTCCAATGTTTTTAAAAAATAAATAAATAATGCAGGGAGTGACATGTTGGAACTTCTTGGTGACCAGCAGCAGGGTGCAGTGACTTCTCCACTGGTTGTGATAATAAGAATCTAGGACTTATCTGCACCCAGCCAAAGAATAGATCCAGCACAGAAGTAAAAGTGCAACTGGTCATTTTTAGATTTTGGTTTGTGAACAAACGAAACAAGGTATAACTTCCTCATTTGTAACGTTTAGAGGTGCTGAGAGGCAGATTTTGTTTTTACCTTTGGACAGAGCCAGGAGTCTCTAGTCTTTATGCTAAACCATGTTGATTTTCTCCTGTTATGTTGATCTGCTCATCTAACTCTCAGCAAGAAAGTAAATAAGCAGACTTCTCTAAATGTCAGACTCTTGCTTTTAACCTGAAATTATAACGCATGGCAAAGTACATCTAAATATCTAATAAAGCTAATGAACAGTTTTTGCTGTTACCATGTTTAATCTTTTTTTAATGAAATGAAGTGGGATTTCTTTTCCATATGAAAAAGGAACTTCTTACTGCAGCACAATTAAGAAACTTGGACTGCAAACTTTCCTCTGATGTTTCAACCTCATCATCCAGTTTTGATTGCAATCAACATAAAATATCTCTTTAGGAAATTTGCTTTTCCAATGTTTTCATATACATGTAAATGTGCTGTCACAGCCAGAGAAGAGGGTGCAGGCATACACCAAAATAAAAGGTGCTGATTGGCTGCAAAATCAACAAATGTCATTCATTTCTACTACAGTTACAAGTTTAGCCTGAGTCCTTTATGGTCTTTTAAGGTAAAGACTCATTCCATCATGCATGATGTCAAAATATGGACCTGCTTCACAACATGTGCACAGGTTGAACCGGTTACACACACTACATTTATATGCATACGTGGTGGGTGTGTATCAGCACATGTGTGTCTGGAGGCCTCCGTCCTCTCTTGCCCATCTCCCCAGGCGGAAGACCCCTGTCTCGCCTGCCATTTCTCAGTCTGACAGCTGAGAGCTAGACAGCGGAACGAGAGAGGACGAAGGGAGGGAGGAGGGTGTGGGGGAGGAAGGAAGGAAGAGGAGATGCAGGGCTTGAATTTGAGGAAGGTGGAAAGAAATGAGAGAGATGAGCGAAAAGGTAGACATTCAAAGGGGTGGCTATCACTAGATCACCCCCCCACCCCAAACCCCCAAACCCCCATTTTCCCCTCTTTGAGGACCAGGTGTTCTCCTTCTGTGGGGGCATGACTAGAGGGAGAAAAAAAGCCTACCCTCATGTTTCACTTGGCATCTCTGCACCTGCATCTGCAGGGTTGGGAGGTGGCGAGGGGGCAGAGACAAGGCGTCAGATAAGGTTGGTCTCCAGAGGCTAGCTTTGTTGTTACACCACCCTACAGCAGACCTCTATGCCCCCACCAACACCTCTCCCTCTGCCTGACACGTCTCCTTGAAATGAATGCCAGGCTTTGAGTCAGCAAGTCAAGCGTTCCTCTTTCCTCGCACCAAACTCTTTCTGTTTTTTTCCAGTTGGGCAGGTATATTCTGCTCAGCTTTTACTGTTACTGTTTTTAGCTGTTTATGTGACAGCTGGGAACAAGGTAGGCATTCTCAGTTGATTTTTCTTTTTTTTTTTCGTGGCCCTTATTTACCTACACTTGCACACTTTCCATTGGTTTTGTTGCAAACCTCACTGTTTCATGTTGTTGGTTTTGAATTCAGTTTTAACAACCTTTAAAATTCAATTTGTTTTCCCCTGCATCCACGAAGGCTTTTTTTCTTGTTCCGGCAGCATACCAGCTTTAACCCAGTCCTCCTTTTTGCTTCGGATACAGGCAGTTATTGCTCTCAGTGATGTTTGTTCTTTTATAGTAGTCATCCCGGCTCTGTGGTTAGTCTGTTTGTCTCTGTCAGCCATGTTGCATTAGCCTAGCGCTGGAGGCTGAGGTCTGTCCTCCACTGGGTTGTTCCCCCCTTGAGGTCAGGGCGTGAGTCAGAGACCTGATTCCGTCACCCCAGGTTACCAACTCACTACTTCCTGTCCAGAATATAGAATGAAAGGGGATGGTGGCTGAGGGCAAAACGTTTCAGGCTCTGTGAGTGTGTGTGCATGAGCATGTGTGTGTGCTGTTATTGGAAAAGCAGAGTAAAATCATTTGTTTTGTTTTTTGCTCTGGAATGACAGAGCCCAGGGGAGTGACATACCCTGTCTTTGTATTCAGAATTGTCATTTTACATATGGTATGTGATTGTACTCTTCACTGGCATTTGTCTGAAAATAGAAACAAAAAATGTTTTTTTTTTATTTATATGAGGCAGTTAGAAAAAGAAGAAGGGCGTGTCTCAAATGCTTTGGACACTTTATGTTAGCAAACATTTACATGTTTACACTGAGGAATGTCTGAGCATTCATTTTGAGCTGTGTTTGTGTCCACCTGATGAATGTAGACCCCCCCCACAGACACACACACAGATTACAGATTATACATTCATTGTTAATATAAAAACATCAGCTAGTTCAACTTTAAAATCAACATGTTAATCAAAGCAAAATCTGTTCCCTGGGACTAAAAACATCCTAAAATCTGGAATCTGAAACAATGTTGGCCTTGTCCCCGTCTGTGTGGCAGTGTCAGACAGGTTTGGAACAAATATGTGAAGATTTTAATAACTGTGCCCTCAGTGATTTGGAGAAGGTCATCTTAGGAAAGTGAAAAACTCCTTTTCATTCCTGGGAGCGGATAAGAAAACCGCAGATGAAGGTAATTTTAGCCTGGGTGGCTTTTCTGGTACAGTCTGTCCATGAGTTATCAGGCCGTAAAGGATGCTGTCAACAGCATCTTTAATAAGACCTGGGAAGCACGAAAGACAACAAGAATGAAAATAGGGAGCGTCTGCTTTTGACAGTCTGTACTTTCTATCAAGTCAAACCACAGATTAATTAACCATGTTGTGTTTAATCAAAAATGTAATTAAAAATGTTTTGTCCCCACTTTGAAAACATTCACATTCAGAGGAGTCATTTCCATAAGTGATTTAATTAAAAAATAATCTTTGGACTTACGATGCCTCATTATGCATTCAAATTACTGTTTAGCAACCAATACTTATTTTAAAGGTTATTTGTTTTAAGGTCTGATTCCAATGTGCTCTTACTGGTCTTTGGAGTAAAGTGGACTAAAATCGATTCACACTGACAAGCTGTTACTGTCCTGTAACGCCTTGACATCGTGACATCATCCAGACAACCATTTGGCCCAGGTGGCAAACACAATGTCAAAGCTGCCTTACCTGGGGTGAAATGAATGGACGGTTGTTGGATGGAGTTTGGCGGGTGGAAAGATAGCAGGCATTCCGTTAAATGCACACAGAGTATGTCCAGGTCAACGGGGCAGCGAGGCTACGTCTCAGGTCAATAGGTTGTTGCAGACCTGGCCAGCCAGCAGATAAGGAAAGAGATGGGAGGAGAAATGGGCATCGGAGTGCACGCTGTAATAGCTGTCTGCTCTTGCCTGATGATGTGGCTGGGGAATAGAGCCCAAGGATTCCTGAGTGTGTGTGTGTGTGTGTGTGTGTGTGTGTGTGTGTGCGTGCGTGCGTGCATGTTGATTGATGGGGCCGGCGAGGGATAAGAAGGCAAAGGAGGAAGGAGAGCGGTATGTGCGTCCAGTTTGTGCATGTGTGTCTGCATGGGCGTGCCGTGTAGTGCATGTGTGAATGGCAGGGTGCGTATGTCTGATGAGGTGGCAGTGGTGAAAGGTGATAGGGCCGGGCTGTGTAAATGATGGCTGATAGGGTCTCTTGAAAGTCTATTTAGCCAGAGTAATGAAGTGCGTCTGCCAGGGGAAGAATATGAGGGACAGCCTCGGAGGCTCAGACAGACTGCTAGGTCACCTCACTCAACCTTGGACGGAGAGAAGCGAAGAGATGGACAAGATGATTCAGTTGTAATGACTCTTACACTCTGTGTCAACCAGACAACCAGATCAGGTCAACTCATAGCCACTGACAGGATGTCAGTCTCCACCTGTGGGTTTTCTGGCCTGCCCTGTCAAGTCAAGATGTTTGCCTATACTTGTTTGATTTCTTAGTAGCACTGGAGCTGGCTATTAATCTCCTAAATTTGTAGTATTTCAGAAGTTCATTCTTATTTGTTCAACCATATTCCATGGTCTGTGACCACATTTCACTCCAGTAAAAGCTGGTACCTTGAGTTTCTAGTATTTTATCAGACTTTCAAGCACTGGCTGAAATGTGTCGGTACCGTTGTAAACTGTCAAGTAGTCAGCGGTAAGAATTTTATCAGTGATAAACTGTGCAGTTTGGCATCATTGGTTAAATTAAACAGGGTAAAAGATGTTCATGCCATATTCAACAAAGTGAGGTTACTGAATAAGAATAGTTTTGATACAGAATCTCAAGTATTGCAGTGGTGCCCATATCAAACATTTAGAAACAATACCCAGTCCTTATTACCCATTATATTATTGTTCATTATAGAGAGATAATCATGGTGTTACATCTCTGTAACAACAGGGTAAAATCATTTTGTAATACACTAAGATTATTTTTGTGTCTTTCTGAAAACAGAAACCCGATGCAGCCCACTTTCTCTGTCCTGCTCTCTTTCTCTTTTTTTTTTTAATTCTTCTCAAAACTACTTCTGCCAATTTTTGTGTGTACAAACCAGAGCAGAACTATAAATACCTGTTGAAAATGTTTTCCCTTATCCCCATCAGATCAATTATCGCGTCTCACTCCTTTTTAAAAGCCTGGCTTTTCACGCTGCCTTCAGATGTGGCAGTTTCGGAACAACCGTAAAGACTTCACGTCGTCAGCAGACATCTTATACAAACTAGTTTGTTTCCAGCATGCCCCAGCCTTTACACTTGTTTACTTTAATTGTTTATCAGACAATTCATCATCTAACTCAGGAAACTTTTCTGACTTTAGACTTTTATTCACTTCTTTAACACTGATGCACTGACCAGTTTGACGTGTTTTATTTAACGTAAGAAAACTGAAAAATATTGCTTTGGTATCAGTACCAGTAAATAGATATCATTGGCAACACCATCAAAGTTTAGTGATACTCAGCCTGTGGATGCCTTTTCCAACACAGTTTGTAATAAAGGGAATAAGGACATAACATCTTGAGAACACTCTGGTGTTAGCTGTCACCAAGATATTATCCCCCTTTTTTACCCACTTTTATTACCAAACTGAACCAAGCTCTTTCTTTTTATTTGCTTTTTTTTTCCCCCTCCCCCGTTTTCCAGTCTCATACATAAACATACTCCGGATTGTTTTTGAGTGAGATTTTAATCAGAACCCCAAAGGCCATCCATTCCAGCAGGCAGCCATCAGATTAGTCACATGCATTGGTCACATGTATTCCTGCTCGTGAAAGAAGGCTAACTTGTGATAGACATAAACAGATTGTCTCTGTTTTTAGGCTGTCAAGAGGGGGACTGCTGTGTCTCCCCCATGACCCCAGACTTCATTCGCTGCAGTATAACCAGACTCCAGTGCTCTTCATCCCTTCTTCTTCTTCTTCTTGTGTCTGTGAACTTGTGCCAGGCCATGTGGAGATCACACTGGAGTGAAAAGGGGTGGGACTGGGATGTAGAGGGTATGGCACCAGTGGTTTTTGAAGGAAACGGACAGAAGGCTAGAGTGACAGGCACCAGAAAAGTTTTCTTTTTCTTTTTTTCTTTTTTTTTTTTTTGATGAGCTATTGAGGTCAGGGAATGAGGAAAGTAGAGCACAACCATGGCGATTACATCTTGAAAGTCCATAAGATTCTTTTGGGATAGCTGAATATCTTTTCATGAAAATTCATGCTCTAAAAACAACAGTGAGAGCAGTGAAGTGCTCTGTGAGGATTTTAACTAATGAGCAGGTTTATTGCTTTGATGGGACGAGCTTTTCAGCTGTTGAACAGACGCTTTTGGCTGTGAATATTTTTACAGCAGGTTTCCTCGAATTCGAACAAAGAAGCCGCTTTAATCCAAGTTTAGAACGGTATTTTTAGCCAAAGATAACTCCATGGTACTAGGAAGTGTGGTGTCGGTCCGTTGTTGGTCTGCTATCGGTCAATCAGCCGGTTGACCTCTTTGGTCCAGTCTGAAATATTTCAGCATATATTGAATGGATTGCCATAAAATGTAGGACAAACATTCATTGACCCCAGAGGATGAATCCCAGTGGGTTTGGTGATCCCCTGACTTTCCTTCTAGCAGCAGCATATCAGATTTTCACCGATGCAGTGGAATGTCTTAGCAGCTACCAAATGAATTGGCATCAGATTTGTATAGACATTAATTCCCAGATGTTCATCATGACTTTGTTGATCCCCTGAACTGACCTCTCATTTCCACCAGCAGGCTGACATTTTTGGTTTTAAGTGACATGTCTCAGCAATTACATGGATTGGCATGACATTTACAGACGTTCGTGGTCCCCAGAGGATGAATCCTAATGACTTTGATGGTCCCTTTAAGTATTATATTACGACATCTACAAGGGGGATTGGCCTCGAGTGACCAATGACTTCTCGTCTTGTGCCACCATCAGTTTTTTTTTTTCTTTTTTTTTTATGTCTCAACAACTGTTGGATGGGTAGCCATAAAATTTGGTGCAAACATTAAAGTCTACAGGGTAAAGTGTAATAACTTTGTTGAACCTCTAAATTTTCATTCCATCATCAGCTCAAGATTTGGATCAGCATTCCCATCAGCCTCAGCTGTAATTTGTGCTTAGTGCTAAGTGGTAAATGTTAGGGTATTAACACATCAAACTAAGATGATGAACATGTTAAAGATTACACCTGCTTAGCATCAACATGTTTTTATTGTCCTTGTGAGCATGTTACCATGCTGAGGTTAGCATTCACCTCAAAGCACACCTGTGCCAAAGCACAGCCTCACAGAGCTGCTAGCATGGCTGCAGGCTCTCAGTTTTGTTTTATTGATCACTTACATGATATTATTCCCAGGTGGACGTGACAAAACACACAGTAGAGAACTTCAATGACACTGTTTATTTATCACCACTTGACCTGTGTATGTGTGTGCATGTGTTTTTGTGTGTGTGTGTCTGCGCGCGCCGTATTAAGCCTCACCATGTATGTCTGTTTATGTCCATATTTATCTGTGTATACCTCTCTTGTATGATTGAAAAACCTTTGATATCTAGCTCGATTGTGATAGTCCTCCTTCCTGTACATGAACACATACTGTGCTAGTAAAAATACACAACAGGCCAAAACAACTCAACTGGTGTCTTCGCTACACACAACAAGGCCCAGCGTCTGTAAACGGTGAAAAGTAACAATCAAATAAGAAGATCAACTTAATCCATGGTAGATGTGAAGGGGTTTGCCTGTTAGGCTGCAGCACTCCTCCTCCGTTTGAATCGATACAAGTCTTGATTTCGTAGCACTTTGTATTATTAGATTGAATGACAATGTGAGGTGTAGAAACTAACCAATGGTTACACAGTTTTCAGAAAAAAGTATATTGTGTATATATATATAGTTATATATATAGATTTATATTCATTTATAAGCTTTTTAAAATAGCACAGTAAACACTTTGCACACATGATAAAAACCACTGAATGTGTCTGATTGTTTATGTATAGGCCAATGGCATCAAGGGAACCACATCATGGTAAAGGGTCATTTCACTTTCTCTGCAGTCAGCTCAGGAAGGAACTTGAGAACTGTTAGTCACTAGTGTAGAAATGAGAACATTCATTTATGATATTTTATTGATAAACTGAACATGAGAATCGTTTTAGCTCCTTTTTTTTCTGCGCAGTGCGTATTTGTTAAAATCGCCTTCCTGAAGTGGCTAAACTTGAAAGAGGACTGAACCCGGCTCCGGACTGCGTGTTCCTGTCTGTAAGTTGGAATACGTTAGAGTCTGCACACTTTAACCACACAGAAAGAACAACAGAAACGAAAAAGAGAAGTTATATAAAGACAGTCAAGTCAAAAAACCGGAGATACAGAATTTATAGTACTGCACATCATCTCTGCTTGTCCCCTTTTCCTTCCTTTTTTTTTTTCTGCATCATCTTATACCTGTACAACACCTGCTCTGTCTAAAAGTCTGTCTCTCACTCAGTCTCTTGCTTTCACTCTGGCTGTCTCCTGTTTTTTTTTTCCCCCCCACACAGTCTCTGTACAGTTGGCTTAGTGGTGACCATAGAAATAGCTAAAGGGTTCCGTGTGACGTTGGTTGTAGTTTTTACAGAAACATTAGTTTTTTTTTTTTTCTTCATGTAAACAGGCACACACAGATCTCTAGAGGCTAACTCCTCAGTCAGAAAAATCAGACCACCTCTGTGAGTTAATCGCTCTCTCTTCTTCTCGCTTGTTTTGTATTCCCCCGTTTGTTTCAGTTCCTCTCATCTTTCTGCTGATGATTTTATAATCTTCACATGTCGAGTGTTTCGGCCCCGGTCTCAGTCCTGCTGAGAGGAATAAGGCCTTGGATTGCTCCTCAGATATCTAGAGGCTTACAGCTACTCAGTATTTATTTCTCCTTTCCTCCCTCGGCGACCACTGCCAAGGCTTCGTTACAGTTCGCCACCCGAGATAATGAAGTTTAACCAAGGTTGCTGTTGTCCACGTTGCTGTTTGTTTAGTTTTATTTCGCTGTCTCTAGCATCAGTGTTGGTGGTCTGGTACAGGAATTCACGCTGTCTCCGACAGGTCCACATGGAACGAGCTAGCAAATCCTTTTGCGGGCTGAAAAGACAGAGAACACACTTGTTAAGACAAGTGACACCCTTTCCCTTGAGACTCTTTAGTGACACAATCGGCTCGAAATACCATCTCTTGAAGGATACATGCCACAAAGGACTCTCTGTGAAGTTATTTATATACCCTAAAGGCTGGTCCTCGCAATATAATGGTAAAACTAATTTGGGAATTGGGTAAAAACATGTCCATCAGTGAAGATAAATGTTCAGAATTTGGTGGCAACATAATGCATGCATAGAAAATACACAGAGCACTAATTGCTTCATTAATTATCTATAAATGGATCATTAAACATTTATAAACCCTTCATCAAGGCAACCCTGGTGATCAGAGCATTGCCGTAGCCAGTAGTAGCATACGGTGCTATTTTTAAAAGCAGAACATGATGCCTATTGGTTAATAGAGCCTCGGCCTCTGGGACTATTTTCATATTTTTTACAGACTGATGAACAACAAAATCTTTGCTGTGGCAGCGTGGGGTCGATTCATTTCAACAGACCGGGGGAAAAAAAATGGGAGAAATCGTAAATCAAAAAAAAAGTAAAATGAAGTCAAATAAAGTTGTGAGTTTTGGACTGAGCGAATATGGAGTGCATTTATCCTAACCCTGCGAGGCAGACGAGATGAGCAGACGCGCAGGCAGCTATATTTGGAGCAAAGCAGGCTCTGGCACCTAAAGGCTAAATACCAATTATTTTTCACACAGACCTGATGTGCAAGAGGAATATTGCTCGGCTCTGTTTGCTAAGTCGCAAACAAGGGGGAAAAATAAATAAATAAATAAATAAAAAGCAGGTTATGGTGCTCATCGTTTACCTGAGAGACAGCCCACAGTCAGCATGCAGTATCATGGAGGATGGTGGTTAACATGGTGGTGACTTGACTGGAAATGACTTCTCTACTGAATGTGTATATCGAATCCATTCTCTACTCTTAGAGCTAATAGAATATTCATGTCATGTGGGAGCTTGCAGAGCAGTTGAAAGCGGTTCTGCCATCCTTTTCAAAAGATTCCCGTTCAGTTTCTTTAGAAGTTCAAGCTGGAAACTCAGTTTCACTCCAATGTAAATGAATGTGTTTCATTTGCCAAATTAACCTGACTTTTTACTGTAACAGTTTCTCACACACACACAAAAAAAAAATAAAACTTGTGTGCGTGACTTTTCCAGCAGAGGAATCTTGACCTCACGGTTGACAGCCCACCTCACCCACCCTTCTTTATGTCAGGTATTGATCCACAAACAAGCAAGTATAGATACTCGAGACTTTCTTTTTAGAACAGAGTGGACTTCAATTCTTGTGAAAAAGAAGAAGCGTGGGTTGTGTTTCACCTTTCAAGCAATTCAGTAGGGAAGTCATCGTGCTTGAGAGAAAACTCTGCTGTTGAGCAAATGGGAAAAGATGTCCTTTACAACATGAGATGATCTAGCTTTTATTTCCTCTCTATACACTCAAATCATGTTTTAAACCATGAAACAGTGTTTAATTGGATGCGTGCAGAATGGTAAAAATAGAAACGTGAAGTGTGCTTGTGTTGGTGACCTTTACTTTTATGAGCATCAGATAAAAAGGATTTTGAGGGGTAAAATTTAGAGAAAAAGAAAAAGAAAGAGAAAGGGGCCACAGCAGTTTAACACGAATCCAATTCAAATTTTGTTTATTTTAGATTAAGTCACATGATTACAGACAGTATTTAGAGTTAAGATGGGGTTAGATTGAAAATTTCAGAGGGGTTTTGGAGGAGTGGAGTTAGCAGTAATAGATTACATTTTACATTTGACAAAAAAATGATAAGTTACAAAATAAAAACAAACAATACAACAAAACATAAAGCCGTATTTTTAAAACTCCTTAAAAATAGAAGAAATAAAAGTTGATAAACAACATAAAAAGTCCAGATCAGAATCAAGAGGCAGATTCATTGTCCCCTTCTTTAGTATCTGTACTGGACCAGACCAAAGTCATAGGGTCCCAGGGAACTTTCATACTGATACTCACAGAGAAAGGTGGGTTTGTACGGTAGGGTCCCCCTATCATACTCTTTCCTCTCTAGCGTGCTGGAGCTGTACTGCTGCTGTTGCTGATGGAGGTGATGGTGAAGGCTGTGGTGTGACTGTGACCTTTGACCGTCCTTGCCAAAGGTGGAGAATGACCTATCGTTGGACGAAGCGGTAGACGAGGTCATGGTGAGCTGGTCGGAGAGGTTGACGGAGGAGGGTACCTCAGTGTCAGGCAGTGTGGCGTCCATGCCGGGGACGTGCAGGTTGCTGCGGTAGTCCGGCCCCTGGCGTGCGTCAGACGGCACGAACGTCGGCATCCAGCAGCGGTCGGAGTGGCCCAGGGCCTTGCATTCCTCCGTGCAGTTGGAGAACAGGTCAGCACCTGTGGAGAAGATACAGACAGTGGGATGGAAAGTGGTAGCAGGAGGAGGAGGCAGGGAGAGATGGAAGGGTGGAAATGTGGATGGAAGATTACAGACATATGAGGGATGATAAGTTAATGGGAAAAAAAAGAAGAGGGAGCATTGGAGGAGAGGCAGCAAGGATGTTTGGAGTGGAAAGGCGAGATGAGGGGGAGATGAGAGAAAGAGACCAGAAGAGAGAGCACAAGTTAGCAATCATTTGCCAATGTCGCAAACAGAAAAAGTGCAGCAAAAGCTATTCATCAAAGAGACAAGGCCAACATTGATGAAGCGAATTGTTTGTTTTCCTCCTCACCTCATTCATTCCGAATGAAATGTGCAATCAAAGTGATGTGGTGTTGCGAAAACATTTCACCCCCTCTCCACATCAACATCCTCAGACTCACAATTGATTCCCAAACACCAAGAGACAAAATGTGAATCCATATTTCATCATCCGTGCACAAAAAAAACGACAATTATCTTAAGAAATGTGCCACAAAAACCAACAAAATATTCACTGGCTGCTTAATCACGCTCTAATGTCAATCATCCCTATACAAACCGACAAAGTGTGTAATTGACACAGAGCTACTGCCAAAAACAAAACATCAACATAAAAAAAGATTGAATTAACATCTGAAATGATATAATAGAATAACACACACACACTCATGCACACACACAACCAGCATGAAAGAGGTACCAGTTATGTTAATTATACTCTCTTAGAGAGAATAAAGAGAGGACGACGGGGGCAAAGAAGAGTACGAGAGAGCTTATAAAAGGCAAGAGAAAGGAACAAGAGACACGAACAGAGTCATCATAATAATGAGACCCTGCAGCCGTTCTCTACTCATGTGCGGATTGGATTTGTAGTTTTCCCGGTTTTCCAATGGATATGCGACAATGTGGGAAAGCGTTGGAATGGCGCGATCAAAGTGGGAAAACGTTCTGTTTAGGGTGAGAGGGGGAAAGAGAAGAAGGAAAAGAGACAGAGAAGCAAAGAAAGCAGGCGATCTGTAATCTGCGATTCCCCGAGGCTGAGAGGGCTTCAGATCAAAGGGTCTACTTACACAAATCTATTCAACTGATCAATTCTACTGATAATGTCACTGTTCCTCTGTTACTAGAAGCAGGCGCACACACACACACAACAATGTAATGTAAGCATGTACATATCAATAGATATTACACTAAAGAAAGAGAAGCCTGAGCAGAGTATTTACACACAGAGACACAAGGATAATTTTTAGAGGGATGGTCAAGGAATACTATGCACTGCTTTTAATCATCAGAATAAATCAATACAACCACCCCAATGAAGTAATGTAGTAACTTACTATCATCCACTGAGATGTTAAGAGCTGTGTTTTTTTTATGACAGCTTCACCTCGACCTGCAGCTTTAAGGAAAGAAAAATAATTTTGCCCACATTCTCCCCTCCTGCATATTAAGACTAAATCTCAAACCATCAGCCTGTCATGGATTATGGATTATGTTTGCTGACAGTGAAAGAGGCAAGAATAGGAAAAAAAAAAGTGTCACCGGGCATAAATAGAATGCTGCGCACTTTTTTTTTGTTTTGTTTTGTTTGTTCTGTCAGACAGAAAGCTACTGCTCTACTGGGCTGTACATTTCAGACATGTTCCTACAATATGACGCCAATTTCACAAGTCTGAGATTAAAACAGTAAAAAAATAAATAAAATCTAGTGTGTGGGAAGCGCTACATTATTGTGGTAAAATAATATCAACTAGTCTTCTTATGACAACTACGCAAGGGTATAATTTCCACTGGGGACTGGGGGGACATGTCTCCCTCACTTTTTGAAATCCCTTTATTGTTCCCCTCCTATCTATTGTTTCAGGTAGATTTTCTTCCTGAAATCTCTCTAAACAACGTCCTCATACAGTGGAAGCGCCATAGCCCACATGAGAGAAGGGAGGACTTGATAAAAATGTTGATACGCTCGTATGAGTCGGCTTCAGTCATTACTGTGCACTCGAAGCAATAAGATTAAGGAGCAGCAGAGAGTCGCGCGATGGGCTTTTTGGCCCTGGGTTTTGCCTCTCGGGCTGCATATATATATACCTGCAGACATAATTCAAGGCAGAAAAAAGCTATTTCAGCTCCTCTGCATGTTTTTCTTGTTTTAAAACATATATAATTTAATGTGTATTTATACTTACTGTTTATATACTATTATTACGTAAAGCATGATAATCAATTTCATTAGGATTTCTTAAATGTAAGAAATTTGAGAAAAACATAAATGTAAGAGATACAGATACAGGTGATAGATAGATACAATAAAATTTGAGAAGCCTTAAGTGTTAACTTCTGCACATAAAATCAAAGCACATTTATAGCTCTTACTTACTGTGTTACAATATCACAAGTTCCTCTGTAAATGTCATCCAGTGCACATGTAAATACCATATATTATTAACAGCAGTGCTGTGAACATGTTTCCTTAGAACTTCAACTAAGGCTGGTTTGTTTTTTTGTTTTTTGTTTTTTTTCTGTTTGTGTGCACTGTGTGGAGATAATCGTGTTGCTAATTCAGGTCTCACGGGGAGCGAGACAGGCAACAAGACTGTGCAGTGACCAGGAAGCCAGAGGAGACACAAAGCTCACAGACAAGAGACGGCGAGGGCCAAACAGACGGGGGAGTCGCAGATTTTACAGACAGTGAGACAGCAGGCAGGAGAAGCAGCAAGACTACAGGAACCATAAGGAAGGGGAGGGAAGACCCAGGCAATCACAGATGGAAAGAGCAATGGCCAGAAAAGACAGGGGGAGACCCGGGCCTTGCAGATGGAGATAGGAGAGGGGTTAGACAGAGGTGGGCAGAGAGGGGGAGCACTTTGATTTAAGTACCAGAAATGAAAAATCTCCAACTAAAAATTAGCCTTTATTTAAACCCTATCATATGGAAATGCTTTTAACATCTATCCAACCCTCCGCTTTCTATACCCTCTTATCTAACTGTTCAGGGTCATGAGGAGCTGGAGCCCATCCCAATTTAATAATGAAAAAGAATAAATGTAGAGAATGTAAGAAAAATGCAGATGTAAAATTATGCTTAAACTTTGATAGAGTTAATTATATCAATGGAGGATTACAGCGCTCATGTTCCCGTGGGATACATGGAGTTCACCACAACCTGCTTTGCAACCTGTTATTTACCTGAGTAAAAACTGCAGAAAAAAACGCTGAGAAAAAATAACCACATAGACGGGCTGACAGATACTTTCTTTATTTTATTTAATATTTTGTGTTTGATTCAGCGAGTTTTGAATGTGTCAAACGTCTATTTGGTCTTTTTACCTCTGTCTTTCCCACCTGGGCCACAGAATCAGCACAACTCAGTGTTTTCGCTGCCAAAGCCTTCGTTTGTTTTCATCACCACCTAGCACGTGTGGGCTGTGTGTCAGCAGCAGCTCTGTACTCACGAAGAGAAACCGTGATCAGGTGTAGAACAAAACAAGAATCTCTAAATTTCTAACTAGAATAGTGTGGGAAACCTACACCGCTACACAGATGTGTGTAAATGTTAATTCAGATTTTAAGCTGCGTTTACTTGCATTTATCCGCCGAATCACCCCTGTGTATTTATGCTGTCTATAAAGGTTGGGAGCATATAAATCATGTCATTTCTGTTAATTCCCACCTGAAAGTTAGCCTTTAGCCTTTTAATGAACTTTTTGCTAATTAATTTCCCTCCCAGACGCACACGGGCGTTGACCTACAGGCCCTCCAATCACCTCTGTGCTGTTGTGTAAATAAAGTGGTTCATAGCCACAGCACGTTTGCTTTTAAGTGTAAAAGCAAATGAACGAGAGAAGAGAGAAGATGAAAGATGAAAGAGAGAAGCACGGGTGCAAAAAGAAACAGCAGCAACTATGCAGAAAGCTCATAGACAGGGATACAGATGAAGATGCAGAGTTAATGTCGAAGGATTAAGAGAAAGCTCGCTTTGTTCCATATCTCTCATATGTGAGTATATTATTAAGCAGGCACAAGGGCGTATTGTACTCTGGAGATGATGTGTAAATATAGTCTGCAGCAGTCACTGTTTACCGTACATCAGGCTCAGAGAAACTCTTGTCACTAGCTTCCAAACTACTCAGTGATTTTTGCCTGCCGGCTCACTCTTAAAAAACAGCGACATCAACACATATGTTTGCAAGCGTGTACACACACACACACACACTTAAAAATACTCTCTTAACGTAGAGATGTGTAAATGTACACAAGTAAACAGACAGACAGGCCACACGCACATGACACCCAGTGGCTGTTGATCCTCACGAAGCACCTTTTCTTCCTCGGGAAGGAAGCAAAACAACAACCAGAACAGTGACTGGCAATGACAGGCCCTGCCAGCAGCCGTATCTCTCATCGTGACCTCATCAGGCAGGAAAAACACACACACACACACACACACACACACACACAGAGACACGCATGCTCACACATGCACACGCAAAAGGAGATATAAATGACGCTACATAATGCAAACATAGTCTACTTGCTAATAAGCAATCAGCACTTCTGTTCTTTTTTTTTTTTCCATTACATCTCTGCGTGTTTCTGAAATCCCACGTCGGTGTGATTTGACTAATTGCACTGCCTGACATACATCCAGCAAACTGGGAGCAGGGAAATGAAGGAAAACAAATCCCGGGAAAAACACGAGCCCCGTGTTTCACTTCACTTTGAGCGTATATATCTGCTACATTTGGGTTTTGCAGTCATTCCCTCCCTGCACTCATTCATCTACCTGTCTCCCTCTCTCCGTCTCTATCAGTCCCTCAGTGTCTCTTTCTCTGTCTCTTGTTATTTTCTCTCACATTTAATCCTCTCTGTCCGTTTCTTCCTCTGCCGTTATCTTGTTTTGTTTTGTCAAAACAAAAAACAAAAAACGCTCCACATCCCCCAGGTAGAGGGTGTCTTCTATCCACACCTCTGTTTTTCATCTTGTCCTCTAATGTTCCGGAGAGAATACAGACACAAAACGTCAATATTTGGACAGCAGTTCAGGACAGCAGGGGAGTAGCATAGCTTCCTTACACGAGTTGGCCAGTGAGGCTGTGATGAGTAAACCAGAGACCTCCCAGGGCCAAAACAGAGCAAGATGGCTCCCACCATATCCAGTAATGACAGACAGAGAAATTGTTCTGAGTCTCTAAGAGGCACCTACCATTTTCAATGTTTGTTACACGGCAACTGGGCTGGAAAGGAGAGCCAAGATGGCCGCTTGCCCTAACAGTGTCCGTTTGATTAATATGGCCCCTTATATATTGTTAGACCCAAAGTTCTGGATGCCCTCTGAATGGTCTCTGGCTTGTATGCTTTTCAGCACTTGGTTTGCTCTTTGAATGCAGCATATTACAGTGTATAGCCATGATCAGACAATACCTCAGACATACGTGTGTATATACTCTGAGACCTTCTGACTGCACCATTTACAGGTGATTCTGATTTATTACTGCTCCGGTATTATATTCTTTGTCTAGCCATCATTTCTATGAGTTGATAACTTTGTGCTCAGCAGAATAATAAGTAACACAGTGGCCTTGCTACAGGAAGTCTGGCAGGGCAAGAAAAAGACAGACACATTGTACAAGCTAATATGTAAGCTAGATTATCTAAACCACTTTAGCAGCTTTCTTACAGCCAATATAAAGGTTAGGCTAAGCTAATGTTTAATATTGTAACACATACAAAGTCTAAAGTGGCATTGATTTTGTTTAGCTAGCTGATTGCACCAGTGACAGACTGAGTAGCACAATAGTGAATTTCTGAGGACAGGGTTGGAAAACAGTGACCTATATTGCTTCATTTGGAAGAAAAACTAAGAGTGGGTACATTCAAAACTGTCAATGACAATTTCTCATTTCACAGAAAGAAAAGTGCAATGATGCACTTTTGTTTTTTTCTTCCCAATAGGTTTGGGAAACTTGGCAGTTAAAACCTTTAAGTAACCCGTCATAGTTCTTTTCAGCAACAGCTGCATCCCCACATCTCAGCAGTTAACTTGGTTAATAAAGTGTCACTGTATTAAACTACAGAAGTAAGATCAGTGTTGTCATTAACTGGAATTCTCCTTTAAATCTTTACTTATGTATTTATGTGACACAAATGTGCACAAAAGTGATGCATGGATCCTATTAGAGAACAATGTAAATGAAGCTACTAGTCACAGATCACGCTGAGCATTGGCAGCACGTATCTTGACGTCATGTGTAAGTGTGGAAGTGTAGCACTGCAACCTGGATGGAGCAGATGTTCACTCATGTTGAATCTCTGGGCAGAAAGGATGATATGTGTTTTACTCATAGCCAAAGCATCTTTATGACTCCCAGGACTTCACTGAGATTTACATTAGTCTTACTACCTTATGTTTTACTTCAGTAATAAATTTCCAAGGCTCCTGTCTGAAAGCACATCTTTTTTTTTTCCTTTTAAGCTTTTTTATCCTATGTTTTCAGCAAATTCCAAGGCGGTAATGAGAGTGAGGATTGCTTGTGTTGTCTTTTTCAACCGTTTCAGGGTTGGGAACTTAATTTGCCATTCAGTTCATTCATAAAGCACAGCCTACACATACCAAAAACACATTCATCAAGACACTCGACGCTCGACAGTCATTACAGGACATGTTCCTAATGTGGTTTTGATTCATTCTCACACAGAACTCAGCACAGTGAAGTGAATACACTCTTCCATGTACCTTAACTATGATATAAAGAGGTCATGAGAAAAAGATTTTCTTTCTTTGCATAGTTTGAGTTAACAGTGTCATGTTGCAGGAATCTAAACAGTTTAGTCAATTAGTTAATCAAACTGATTGATTGTTCTTTCTCTCCGCAATGACTTTTACTGACTTTTATTGATATTCAGACAGAGCAGTCAGCTTGGAAGTGGCGACATCTCCACCTGTTACAGGCAAAATGCAAATTGATTTTTTTTAATGAGGCAATGTTTTTATCCTATTCGCTGTAATAGATTTTTACTTTTTCATGTCACATTGAGATATTTTTGCTGTCCTCTGCTTGTGGGCTTTGAGTGTGAGCCTTTGCTTTATGTGCATTTTAACCACGTCGCCGCCTGTAGATGTCCTTATTGAATGACTGTGTCAGTCTGTGAGTAATCAAACGTACTGATTCCAGCTTCGCAAATGTGAGAATCTGCTGCTCTCTTTTGTTATGCATGATAGCAAACTGTATATCTTTGGATTTGGGACTGCAATTCTGAGACAACACCTTTGGCTCTGGGAAGCATGTTTAATTATTTTCTGACAAATACTAGACAAAACAATTAATCGAGTAAATAATCAGCAGGAACATTGATGCAATTAATTGTTTTTTTGCAGCTATAGTCAGATGTTGACTGCAGAACTGAAGATGTTTTCTGTTCAGTGACCTATTTTTTGTGCTCTTTTGTCATTTTATCATCATGTAAGTGAAGCTGTGGTCTTTTGAGTGCATTCGTCTCTTTTTTCAACTTCTTTTCCTTCACACTGAGCAAGGTCTGTTAATTGTTTTTTTTTTATTATGAGAGCTTTTGAACTAAACCTGAGACATTCTTTGTCATCTCTGGCATCACAGACATAAATATGTGTCGTATTATTTTAAATTAAATCTATATTTCTGTTCCTTTGTTTCATTCCACTGGCCCCGGTTTTGTCAGTATCTAGGGCCTGTGAGGAGGGTGTTTCAAAACCCTGTATGCTAAATTTCTCTGACAGCTCACTGACATGGGAAACTGCAACACGGTGCCCACCACTAATTCATAATCAGCCATCTAATACACCATTGCCACAGTGATTTAATTGTCCCATTTGTCACGGCTGTTGTTCTCACCAAAACAAACGTCATGATAATGATCGTTTCCAGTCTCCCACCCGTCACGCACCCTTCCACAGCTGATCGAAAGTTTCTGAGATGCCAAATTTTTCCACTGATGAATATTTTATCCTCTCTTATCTGTCACCTTTTTTGTTTTGCTTGCTCACTCTTCCTGCCACCTTCTATTAGGATGATGAGGGAAATAATGAGGAAAACGGTGTCTCGTATGAATCAGACAGCCTAAAAAAAAAAGAGGGTGTGGGGAGGTAGAAGGTGTAGCAGTCAATCAATAATGCTTTGGCTCCTGATGCAGCGGTGCCTCACTCCAGACACGCTGCTTTCAGAAAAGCCATTTGCCCACTTTTTAAAGGTATCCGGTGATATCCCAGCCTCACAGGCACTGTCCCTTTGATTTAAAACCACGTCAGGAGACTTATTTTCTAAAGTGTCAGGCGAGCGGCCGAGCGGGAAGCTACGGCAGGTGTAGTTGATGATATGCCAACTGGATATGGTTTCCTCTTGATTTGAAATATTCCGAGGTGCACCAAAAGGGAGAGTGTACCGCGCGGTCCCGTGAGGAAACCTTGCCTCTAACCCTTCTCTGATAATTGCTATGCAAAGGTTCTAGAAATGAATTACTGATCAGCCGAGTGTTGCGGAGAGCCAACGTGTGGGGGAGACAGAATGAAGGATGAGACCCTTCCACAAACCCTGGAAGAGAATACGCGTGTCAGGCAAATGCACACACAGAGAGAATGCACGTATATTTGCATGCATGCTAAATATAACTGTGTATATGCGCGTGCACACACGGATTTGCTTATGCACACAAAACACACGTGGTCTATACATAGTCTTGGCTCAGGCCTATGCAGTTTGGCTCTCTACTTAAGAACGTGCACTCAGCACAAAGCTCATATAGATAACTGTACACAATTAGATACACAAACATAGCAAACAACCCACACTAGACAATCAACCATATTCTCATTCCCATATATTTACACAAAAAAAAAACAAGAGTCACACATATACGCACAGAGACATAAATGAGCAGTAAGCCTATATAGAGGCAGTATACACCTGGAAGAGTGCCAAGCTCTTGCTACCACTCTCTCCTCTTAAACTGAATCTCATTTAAGCTTCCCAGAGTACTGTCTCAAAGGAAAACTCCTTTTCAATACAGGAATCATCACCCAGCCTTGTTTTCTCCTCTACAAAACACACACACACGCACAAGGAGATTACATACAGGTATCATGTATACACCTACATATTAAATCAGACAATGGTATACCTTTACACCCACACACAGACACACACGCATACACGCGCCGTCTGGTTTTGTTTACAGAAGTCTGTGAAACTCAAGTGTCCCTCTCTCCAAAATACCAGTCGTGTGATATTACCTCCCATGGAGTAGTAAGCTGTTCCCTTCTAAATCCAACATGAGGAACAAATGTGGGTTTCTTCGTATGAAATACGGAGTACGGCACCAACTGGGTACGCTCCCAGGCCAGCGCCAAACGAGCTCGCTCGCTCACTCGGAGCCAAATAAAGCAGAGGAAACTTGTTATTGGTTCATAAACCGCCAAGAAGGAATTCAAGACAATATTCCGCATAAGATAAATTTTAACGTACATTCACAAGCCCGTCCTGGAATATCTTGTCATGGATGATTTCTTACTGACGCCTGGGGTTACTTGCTGTCTGAATCTGCTAAATGCATAGCACTTGTTCATCGTCATAGCACATGTTCCATGTTGTCCCTTCCCTTCTGTGTGTGTTTCAGGTTTGTTGAGTGGAAATGCTTATGAAGCAGCCAAACTCTGCATGTACTGTTTCACAGACGCATAGTTCACATTCTGTTGCAAGTTATCCAGCTCAGAATGTATATTTAAACGGGCATGTTAACATTTATTTCACCAAATAGTTTATTCTTGATGGAGAAAGAATGGAGCCTTTGGATTTTTTCCAATTCTGCATTTCAGTCTCGCACAGTTTGACCTTCGCAGCCTGTTTCATCAACGAGGGCAGGGAGTGACACTACAACTGATGCATATTGGCTCTCTATTTTGGCTCGGTTCATTAATAATATCAAACGCCGTGCAGCCCCGATGAGGACCATTCACTATCCTAGAACATCTATCTAATCTGCTCTATTTGTATTCCCAGCACTGATATGGTATTTGGCAGGTTCCGGTCTAGGCAGGGGTCTTACACGAGCCGTGTGGAACAATCCCTCAGAAGGAAAGGGCAATTCAATATGAAATGAGATTTTGTATTGCTCCGCTTTTTGTCTGACTCCACTTTGATCAATAAACAGGTACTAACCTAATAGAATTTTAGAGAGAACAAGAGGAGGCTTATGATAAGACCTAAAGCCTTGTCTAAAAAAAAATCTACTGCACTGTAAAGTGCAGAGGAGAAATGGGAGTCAGTAAATAGACCTGGAGTGAGAGTGTGGATGGGGAAATGCTCTCTAATTCAAACATTTTACCTCTGCTTTAACTAATGCCAGAGCCAGAAGATTTTGGCTAACAAATACAAAGAATGCAAAAGCTAGTAATGTGTTTGATCAGCTGACTGTATGACCAGCAAAGGCTGCACAATGCTCCAACTGTGGGGCTGATTGAAATGCATCTCATTATATCAATTTAGCTTCCGTGCCTTTTCCTTTCAGTTGAGTGAACCTATTGATTTGTGCCACTAAAGCACTATAGGCCTCACACTGCCACGCTGCGAGTCGCTGTCCTTTCAGTACCACTCGGTGAAACAGCAGCGGGGTTAGAAAGAGAGAGAGAGAGTGTGTGTGTGTGTGTGTGTGTGTGTGTGTTGGGTGGGGGGGTAGCAGGAGGCAGAGAAAGACAGAAAAGAGAATTTCCCCAAATATTCCTCCCTTTCAACCGGGTGTGAAATACAATCAACACCTCTGGGGCTGTTCATGCCAGCCAACAACCCCGGAGTCCAGGCCTTCGCACACTCTCAAATTAAGGAAATTAAAAGTCAACGGTCCGCACCAACAATTCAGCATTATCCCATTCACAATCGCAAACACACACTGTTGAAACTAAGGCAGGACGAGGCGGGGGGGGGGGGGGGGGGGGAGGGTATTTGAGCACTGAAATGACAGTGTAATTATGTGATGTGGAGCGGTGGTAGGGGGAACTCACCGGCTGAATGACCCCGGTTGGTGGCATCGTGGTCACTGTCACCCTGTTCACTGTCGCCATGACCACTGTCTTTGGAGCTGACGATGTCTGCTTCTTGGAATGCCGAACTGGAAGGAGCAGAGGACGGTAGAGACAGGCGTGTCACAGAAGGGGGAGAAAGAAGTATGAAGAGTATATGAAGAGGGCAGTGAGAGAGGGGAAGATGAAGGGAGAGGAGGAGGAAGATTTAATGAGGGGCAGAGAGATGGAGAAAGAGAGGGAGAATCAGAAATCAACACCACATTAATACAGTCACGGTGGCCGTCAGGAGCCTAAATTGGATGTTACACATGGCATGTAATGAAATCCAGCATTAGGGCTTTAATAGGTGCAGCTCTGTCAGTTATGGGACTGATGCCAAATTGAAGATGAACGTTATGGATACATTGGGAATCATGTAGCCTCTCAAAGCCACAATTAACGGTTCGGAGTATATGGGATTCACACTGGTGGGTGTAATATTCAATTTTACAGATATGCGAACAGGTTGTGGATCCATGAGGCCTATTGGATGTTAGAGGTCCTCTGACAGTGGTTGGTATGTGCCTCACTAGGCTTTGCACATTGGTAATAATAAGATGTGTATGTGTGTGGTGTGTGGTGTGTGTGTGAATGAGTGAGAGGGAGAATGTGTGCTTTTCACTACCTGTTGACACGTCTGGGTCTGTCCACCAGATAGCTGAGTTCTGCTCGTTGGTGTTTTGTCTGGAAAAACCCACAGAAACACACGTGATGACTTTTTTTTTTCAGACCAAACAGACACATTCATAAACACAAAAGAGGAACGTTCGTAACTAAATCACAGAAACACAAGTGACCACATATAGGCTACATACACTGGTTGTCAGCGTGTAACTGTGTTTGAAGAGGCTGTGGCAGCACGAGGCGGGGAACCGACGGTGCGCGCATCCACTCGCTGAGTGAGTGGGCGAGAGGAGACGAGAGCAGGGGAGAGTGGGTTAGGGAGGCGATTGAATGCGTAAATGATTGAGCCGCCCGATGCTGAAACTGAACAACCTTTGTTCACGGTGCTGCCGTGCTGGGTCGTGCACGGAATACTTAACGCACAGCACAGCAAAGGCAAGGCTGTGACTGGCTGTCTGGCTCCACTCCAGCCGCACCGCAATCAACAAAAAAGCCCCAACTCCACACAGCTCCCCGAGCAGCGCGCACAGGCTGAACACAAAACACCGCCGTCAAATCACTCGTCTCCTCCCCTCTCCTGTTGATATTTGCCACCCAAAACTCCATAACCTGCTTAGGACATATCAGCTAAGATGCTGGGTGTTTTGCGAGTAGCAGCAAGGGGAACACAACTGATGTGACCAAACTATGTTGGCACGCAGGGAAATGCGCAGTTGGCGAGATTTTTTACACCAACTTCCTGATAAATTCTTGGCGATTGTTCATTTATTGTGTGTCATCATCACATATCTACATATTTGGACTCGCTGTGATGACAGGTGCTACACCTTGTCAAACAGGTAACCAAATATTCAAAATTCTGAATATGTTAACAAAAAGCCTCCATCCATCTGTGCGCGCTCAGGTATGATTTGGTGAATATGAGTCAGGTTAAATCAGTGGCCTATCACCAAGCAGAGAACAAAACAAACAAACAAAAAAAAAAAAAATAATAATAATATATAAAAAAATAACAAGTGTTTTCCAACCCGGTGTTTTGACTGGAAAATTATAAGCACTTTATACCCCAAGTCAAAATCTCTATCACACTCTGTTGCGCGCGATACAAAGGCCGATCTGACAGCGCTCTGTTGCGAATAAAACTGAAAGGCCACGCGAGATTTAACCATTGACATGTCCAGTCACTTTTGAGACTGACAATGATTAAAGGCCACTGAGCAGTACAGCCGAGTCAATAGCTGATACCATTTCCATCCTCTCGGAGACTTTTGCTGCGCGTGACCTGAATGGATAACACGATTTGACGTGAAGCGAGCACAGCTGTTGATTTCTGAAGGAGCTTTAAAATTGGGTTAACCCTTTAAATCGCGGTTTTGTGCACTTTTAACACATCTGATAGGGAGGTAAGTGGAGCCCTGGGCGACAGGGGCTGATTCAGGCCTCTCTTACCTCATTAGAGAGAATACTGCCATTGGATATGATGTCCGGTTGTTGGTCACTGTAACCCGTGACTATGGCGCCGCAGGGGTTGGTGTGATCCGTGTCAGTGCTGCGGGAGGGGCTGCACGGTTTGAGGAACATCAGATCCGTTTTGGCGGACTCCGGTGTCAGACACACTTGGTAGCAGTAGGAGTTCTGGTTCTGGTGGTGGTGGGAGCCGAACCCTCCTCCCACACCGCCCACACCAGACTCCTCCACGGGCACCTGCCCCACGGGCCCGACCCCTGATGTCACGTTGGTGCTCTGAACTAACATGATGTCGGATTTACTCAGCTTCTTCTGTTTCCGGCCGCGAGCCTGCCTGCTGCAGCACGAGCCGCAGCACAGGCAGCAGTCACCGGCCAGCAGGCACGTGTACAGGTTGAGCGTCTTGTCCTTTTGGCAGCGCACGGCGAGCACAATCATGGCCAGGAGGAAGATGAAAGAAACGGAGCCCAGGGCGATGATGAGAATGAGGGTGAGGTCAAGGGAGGTCTCCTTTGCCTTGGAGGCCGAGCCGCGATCCCCGCTGCGGCCCTCGACCACGCTGTCCACTAATATTACACTCACACTGGCGGAGGAGGAGAGAGGGGGCTGCCCGTGGTCCCTCACTTCGATCAGCAGGTCGTAGTAGCCCTGCGGGTCCCGCTTTGGAGAGATCCTGCGTGCTGTCCTTAGCTCCCCTGTCCTCCAGTCCATGCGGAACATCTCCATCTCGTTGCCCCGCAGGATGCTGTAGGACAGCCGTGCGTTCTCGCCATCATCCGCATCCATGGCCACAATGCGCGTCACCAGGTAGCCCGGCTCCGCAGAGCGCGGCAGGTGCTCTTTGGCTGTGCCGTTTTTACCGATGGGGGCTATTACAGTAGGAGCGTTGTCATTTTGGTCAACTATGATCACGTTTACAGTGGCATTAGAGAAGAGCTCAGCAGCACCTGAGTCCTTCGCCTGGACCATGAAGCTAAACTCCTTCAGCTGCTCGTAATCAAAAGAGCGCAGCGCGTAAAGGTAGCCGGTGTCCTGGTTTATGGACACGTACGTATCCACAGACATGCCCTGTATGTCACACTCCAATATGGAGTAGGTAATGAGAGCGTTTTGTCCAATATCGGGATCCAGAGCGCTCACGGCGTGAATGAAAGCACCGGGCACGTTATTCTCAGTTACATACACATCATAAACAGCCTGCGTAAAACGGGGCGCGTTGTCATTCTCATCGGAGACATGCACTTTAATGGACTTGCTGGTGGCGAGTGAAGGCTGACCCTTGTCTTTGGCCACCACGGTGATGGTGTATGAATCTGTGTTCTCTCTGTCCAGCGGTCCGTCTGTCACGATGGTGTAATAGTTTTTGAAAGACGATTTCAGTTTGAAAGGGACGTCTCCTAATATCTCGCAGCTCATTTGTCCATTTTCTCCAGAGTCCCGGTCTGAGACGCTAAAAAGTGCGATCACGGTGCCCGGGGCGTCCTGCTCGCTCACGGACTCGGTCACAGTGCTGAAACCGATCTCTGGTGTATTGTCGTTCACGTCTACGAGTTTGACCAGCACTTTGCAGTGCGCAGGGACCGCATTAGCCCCCAGATCTTTAGCCTGGACATAGATCTGGTGCGTGTTGCTCTCTTCATAGTCCACCTCCCCCGCCACCTCTATCCTACCTGTTCTGGCATCAATATTGAATAAGTCCTTTATCCGCGGGGCGTTATGACTGCTGAAAGAATAAACTATTTCCCCGTTTTGTCCCTCGTCAACATCCGTGGCGTTGAGCTGAATGACCAGAGTACCCACGGGGGAGTTTTCCTGCAGGTTAACAGTGTACACGGACTGGTCAAATGTGGGCGCGTTATCATTAGAGTCCAGAACTTTAACGACCAGGAGAGCCGTCCCGGTCCGCTGCGGGATGCCCCCATCCACAGCCGTCAGCACATAGCGGTGCACCGCCTGCTGCTCCCGGTCCAGCGGCTTCTCCAGCACCAGCTCTGCAAACTTGTTCCCGTCGCTCTGTGTCTGCACGTCAAGGTAAAAATAGTTATTATTCGTTATGGCATATGTGCTGAGCGCGTTTGTGCCCACGTCAGGGTCGAAGGCGTTCTCCACCGGGAAACGGGTCCCGGGGATGGCGCTCTCCGATATCTCCACGGAAATGTCCGTCTCGGGAAAGCTGGGTGGATTGTCGTTGATATCCATCACTTCAATCTCCACGCGAAAGAGCTCCAGCGGGTTCTCCAGAAACACCTCCAGGTGCAGTAGGCACGGGATGGTCTGCTTACAGATTTCTTCCCGGTCAATTTTCTCCTTCACCACGAGCGCACCGTTTTCTAAGTTCACCTCCAGATACGGTGTCCGTGAACTAGGCACCGTTTGAAAGCGGCGAGCGGAAAGTTTGGTAATGTCCAGCCCCAAATCCTCTGCAATATTCCCAACCACAGAACCAGGTTCCTGCTCCTCTGGCACGGAGTAATGTAGCTGAGAGACAGCTCCATCCAGGATGGAAAGCATGAATATTAACCAAATCATGTCCTCTCCCTCTCTCAAAGTGCACTTCAAGACGAAAAAAAAAAAGTGTTATTCCTTTTTCTTACAAGAAATAAGCATTTCCCATTTCCTCTGTCCGTAAAAAGGCAGTGAAATAAACAGCAACAAGGCTGTCCGCTTCTGAAACTCCTCTCCTCTGCCTCGGGTCAGTGGAACATTGTGTCGTTTCAGCTGTGAGAAGCACAGCCATTTGATCCGAGCTTCTCTGTTTTAATCAATTCTGCACCGGTCTGTGAGTTTTGGCGTCAGCGCAAACATTGCAGGCTGGAGCCAGGACGCATAGCCAACACTCCCTGTGCACAGAACAGACTGCCCCTTCTTCACAGAAAGTCACAAAACAAAACAGGAAATTCCACACGAGAAGAGAAAGAACGCAAAACAACCTCCTATTTACGCAGCGCCGAAATGTATAACGAATGTAACTTCTAAATAAAGACTGGCGAATAACGGGACTTTATCTCTCTCTGTGAGGATGTAATCACTGCGCCTAAGCGCTCAAAGCGGATGATGTTCTCAGCTCGGCTTCTGTAAGGCGAGTGTGAGCAGCGGGGTTGGTTTTGCGCACAGCTCCTTTCCCCACCAGCCAATGGTATTCTCAAACACCGGGTGTAATGGCACCTGATTGGGGCTCTGCAACGCCAGCCAGAGCACACATCGGGCCCTCATAACAAAACCAGTTAAGTGCCACTGCGCTCCTCTATTCTCCTCTTCTCTCCTCTCTCCTCCAGGCCCAGCCTCAGTTGTAGCAGAGAAATTAAATGTTTTACACATTCAGTGAATTAAGAAAGTCGAATAAAAGTGTGTGACATTTGGCATCAGCGCGGGCTGTGTGCAGATAATAATAAAGCTGCCATGGGGATGCTCTGTGTTTCTTAAATATTATATTAGGGGGAAAAAAAAGTGCTCGTGTTTATTATGATCCGGATTTTTTTTTCCCCAGCATGACAAATAGATGTCAGTTTGTTAAATAGAGGGAGAGATTCATAACGTTGCCCTTGACGCAATTATTTCAACAGGCTGGTATCAAAGCTCTGCTCTGATACCAATGCATGAGTCAGAACGGAGCAATGAATGCCCACTGCCAAAGACCACCATGTAAAGAGCCTGCGCAAGTAAAGACAAGCTCGTGACGCAATACCTCACAGATCCGTGGCCATCCTCTCTTTCTTTCTCTCTCTCTCTCTCTCTCTCTCTTTCCCTCTCTCCCTCTCTCTCTGAGATGAACACACATCGGGGCACACACACACACAATGGAAGAAAAAACAAATAAAAACATTTTAAATAAAGGAATATCTCCATTTGAAAGTGAGCATCAGTGTGGTACGAGGTTCCGCCAGAGCAGGATCACACATGAGTTACTTTAATTCAGTGTAATGAAGCGTCATACTTTAGTCCTACCGTGTTGCTAATAGCCTGCAGCCTATTAGTTCCCCTATCTTCCCATTCTTATCATTAACCCCCTCACATGCTGGCCTTAACTGTGATGCGGTTGCGTCATGCGTTAATTTAATTCATAAAGCATAAATTAAAAATGCAAATGTGGTAGTTGTGGGGGGAACACAAATAGTGGGGGTCTAACTACTTGCGCACCATTTGGAGGATGATGACAAAAAGATGAAAAAGAGAGTAATTGAAGCTAATTAGCATAAGTCTCTAATTCCAAATAGACGGAGCGCAACAACATTGGCCGTAATGCAAAGCGACGTGCCCATTGTGCAGTGGATTAAACAGCGACTGATACGCGATTCTGCATCTCGCCATACAAGTCAGAAGAAACAAAGAGGAGACGTTAGATGAATTTCCACCCATGTCTGAGCCGGAGCTGTGTGACTGAATCGGGCTGACACTGGAGTCGGAACTCGGAGCAGTGCGCTCGGCAGCTCCACTCTCTCCCTCTCTCTCCCCCTCTCTCTCTCTCTCCCGGTCTCTGTCAGGGTGTTTCAGAGACCGACGTCGCCCCCTCGCGTCTGCCCACTTTCTTTTTTTTAAATGTCCCGGAGATGAAAGAGGGACCACCGGAACTTGGACACTGGTTTCCATTCAGCAGTGCTGGTGATGAGTTTGTTTCTTTGGACAGAAACAGCAAATTCAGTTGTTTAACTCCCTTTCTAAATTTTGTTTGTGCTCTCTCTCTCTATATATATAAAATATAATATTTGCCGCAGACGTGTAGTGGAGCAGAAGTATGATGTACAATATAATAGTATGATAAAATAAAATAGTGACCTAATATTTTACAAGGCATCATTATCTTATTCATAGTAATGTTTTTAAACGTTTGACCTTAAACTGTTATGTCCTGTAAATGTAATCTCCCCGTGCTCCTAATAATTATCCATACTACCAGAATTATAGACATGGAGGAAGAAACTGTAAATCTTTTAATTTCTTTTTAGTTCGTCGTAACACTTTTAAAATAGCCCTGTGTAAAAACAGTCACATTTAAAGATATTTACCTTAAAGAATATCAGAATCGGCTTTAAGGATTTTAACAATCTGCTCTGGTTGTTAAAATTGCCAAAGTCCCAGAAAAAATGCATAGAAACATCAATTCCTAAATAGTATCTGCGGTATCTTAGCCCATGACAGTGTTTAATTTTTCTGTTTGTATACACCTGACACTACTTACCTGTTAACTGTAGCAGCCTGCAAGCAGAGGAAGGCATCAGCCAAAACGCTTGTTATTCTTAAGCACACATGCAGGGGAAATAAGATCTTCAAAAGACTTTAACTTTGACTGTGAGCCACTTAACCTCTTACTTATTTTCGGAAAATTAATTTTTTTTTTACAGTGTACATGTGTGATTATGAAGGCTCTACCTGTTCCGACAAGTGTTTTCAGCCGTGGCTGATTAGACGGCTGCTCAGGCTGAACTTAGGTGGAGGTATGCTGGGAATTACGAGAGGTCACCAGACTCCTTGTACAAACGGGCCTTTTCACAGTAGACAGTTTGGCTTGTCGTACTAAGAAAAACACAGGTGTTACTAATAACATTATCAATGGCTTCATGACAGTGTGACAGTGTGCCTGCACCGTGAAAACCACAGCAGCTAAATGGAATTCAGCCATCATTAATTTTAGTATTTACACCTGTGCTTTTCCTGCTGTGAAATGTCAAAATATCTTCTGCGGGGGAAAAAGGGCCTATAAGAATAATAAAGGTGTAATTCTTCACAGGTAGAATGAAGGACATGTCAATCAACAACAGTCTGTGCACAGTCCTGAGAGGACAGCTAATCAACCAAAATATGGGAAAACATCTGTGTGGCTGTACCATGGGTGTGCAGGGTCTTCCAGTTTTTCTCAGTTATGTAAAAATATGTGTAAATAGATCTTCATTGAAATAAACATTAACATTAGCAAGTAACCAACAGTCGTCCTTTCACATTGACATTTTGGGAAATACCTTTATTTGTGTACTTGCTGAGAGTTGGATGAAAAGATCGATACCACACTCATGTCGTCCTCATTGTGTCCTGACTGTGTCTTCATATTTAACAGAGAGATGTGAGAGTGGTACCACTCTTATTGTTCAGGTCTCTTCAAGAAATAATATAAGCTTATTTCCTGAAATGTCAAACTGCTCTCTAAAGGGCCTTTACATTAGTTCAGTACTGCTTCCCATGATAAATCTGCACGGTATACTTTCATGTAAATATAAGAAAGGAAAAATAGAAAGACTTTGGTTAACTGCATTTTGCTTCACTTCATTCCTGGTTATTTCCTCATGAGTAAGAACAACATCAGTGGTCGTTCACCTTTCCTTCTTGGAACATTTATAATTTAGTGGCTCCAAAATGACAAATGGGACATAATTTTTGACAAATGATATCATAACCGGCCATGACGTGAGGGGCTAACAGACTGAGGCCGGTCTGTAGGTAAAAGCTCAGAAGGCCATTAAAATTTCATAATATGAACAAAAAGGCAATCAAGATATCATTAAGGGGGTTAGCACTCAAAGGATATACCTCAAGCCTATTACAGTGCCCTTCGATAGGCCTGTACCCAGCTGCTGCTTATAAACTGCACTTCGGAGACCGCAATAGAACTGAGTTGTAGCACAATGACAAACTAGTAAATAGGAGGTATAGACCCTTTCAATATGTCAACAAGAGTCTGTATTGTTTGGATTTAAGCGCGCAATCACTGCTCAGGAAAATTAGTCTGGGGCTGGTTTAAATGTACTCTTGGTGATCAGTAGAGAAAGAAAAGAACCTTGTTAATTTCTGTGATGTTAACTCATTGGCTTACCGAAGCCCCTGGGTCGTAAATGCCGTGGAAACTATAAAAGAGAACAGAACAGGTCAATAAACAAACAATGTAAATGAGAGTCAGTCTGTCTCGTTGTTGCAATAATCAAGGTTGAAAAGAAAAACTGATCGATACACACCAAATAGAATTTGCTGTTAATAACTGTCCCACTCCTACTTGGTAGATTCCATTAAGCCATCTCATAGGGCTGTAAAGAAAAAAAAGTTGTGTATTAAAGGCATGATATATTCACCCCTTAACCTCAAATGAGTGTGTTCAGCTTCATTTGTACCATTTGAGCTCCTGTTATTGCGCCAGCCCAGAGAGTACAGTGTGCTGTGAGCTGGACGAGACCATGTACAAAATGGATGGCTGTGCCCTCAGCCCAAAGTGACTGTGTGTGTGATCAGTGTCTGTCCCAGACAGCTGCAGGGTGACTCCCTGCCCTGATGGCCATTACTCAGTCTGATGGATGGAGGGATAGCAGAGGGAGTGGTGGGGAGAGAAAGCAAGGGGTGGTCGGAAGGAAGGAGTCAGAGATGGGGCTCAAAGGAGGGAGCAGGCAGTAGATTAGGGCAGGATGAGCGAGAGAGCATGAGGGAACAGCGGTATAGATGGAGGAACGGGGCCTCGGGAGGTTGAGGTGTTAAAACGAGATGGAGAGGTGAGGAAAAAAGGGGGGAGGAGAGATGGCAATCTGGGATCTGGGCATGACAGCAGTGAATGGTACTGATGAGAAATGGAAGAAGAGGAAGAGGGAGAAGAGGAGAAGATGAAGCTGATGCTACTTTAGGTAATTGGTTTATTTTCAGAGAGAGAATCCATCACCATTTCTGTAAATACATCAGTAACTGTCAGCAAGATCATTTTCAAGTCCTGCATCTTGGCATGATGCTAAAAAACATGAGAAAAAAGACCATAACGAAAGCTGGTGTCAGTTAAAGCCACGAAGAACATAAACTTTAGATCTTATACTGCAAGTAAACATAACAGCAACAACAACAAAGTAAGCAAGCACCGATGACATACAGTGGAAAGCATGTAAGCGACATGGATGTGAGTGATTAAAGGCCAGTTTAGGAAAAGCCTGATTAATTCACATCGTTTCACAGTTGTACACATGAGCCATTCAGAGAGTTTGTGAGTTTTATTCATGTATGCAGTACATTTCCGTTTGTTCTCATCTCCGTTTAGAACCCTGTCAGCAGTTGAATCAGGCAGTCAGCTTGCTTGACTATCAGGTCCGTCTGACGCGTTGTTGAGATTTGGGAGGCGTGTACGTCAGCTATTTAACGAGCCTTGGTGACCTACGGTTACCCATAGCACCCTTTGCTATATAAGTCCGCGGAAACGTTATTGCACGTCAACAGCTCGAAATGGCAGATCGCCGTTTTGTTTACATAATGCCGCAGCCAGTGATCTTTAATAAAGCCCATAAAAACCCTACCCAGATGGTGGCACTTGGGGACTGTTTTAGCAATATCAGAATGGCACTTGTCAAAAGCCAGGTCAAAAAATATTGAAAATGGTTCAGAGTTATCGTGTCCTTTCCTGATGCTAACCTTTTTTTGAAATAACCGAAGAGACAGCAGCAATAAGTTTACATTTTGGCTACTTGGAGACAGTGGAACAACCTGTCAACACACCACTGACGACATACACAACTTTACAAAGTTATTATGGTGAACATGTTAGCAAACAGTTGCCTATATACATATTAGATATTATCATTAATTTGAAGTCGTGTTTCTAGCTACCTGGTGAATTTAAGTCTGATACTCGCTCTGCTTTTAGTTACTAAAGTTGTCTGTCTGCTGCTTGGTGTTGGACAGGAAGTGTAGAATCAGTTTATCTGAGCTACTTTCTGCTGGGACTGGAAGTGGGGTTCATGAGACCAGTGAGACTGAACCAAAACCATTAAAGTTACATGCCATGAAACCATAACAGTGACCTGAGAGATGCTAAAAAATGTTCCTTGGAGCTGAGGTCAACTTAGAGTTGGTCGATGATTCTCTGAGAGTTTCTCACTACAAGCAGCATTTATCATATTATTACATGTAATTTAACCTCACTATTATGAACATATTGATTAATGCATCTCAAATGTCACATCAAAATAGATATGACTGCTATTCATGCACCGATTTTGCTAACAAAGTTTTAGCATTTTTTTTGCCCCTTATTTGTAACATACTGTATTTAAAAAGGCCTTATCTTCAATAAACAGTGAAGTAGTGACAATAATATTGATGATGATGATTATGGTGGCAATTATTGGTAAGTGGTGACACTGGTTAATGAACACCTCATGTGTCACATACTTGACTTGAACTAATGATGGTAATAATGATGACAGCAGAGAAGATGGAGGAGGAAAGTCAAGATCATCACCAAAGCAATCACCAAAGAAATTTGGAATAATAATATCATTGCCACTATATACCTGCAGGCAAATTAGTATATAATCACCATCTCTCTGTGGCATACTGTCAAAGCCATAGAGCATGAGCTATTCTGAGAAAAACACTTCTTCTCACCCATATGCTGTTAATACCGTCACTCTAAAAACAGCTCAATAAGCAATCTGAACCTGTCTCAGCTTGGCCCTCGGCTCTGATGTGCTCCGCTCAGGGTCTGTTTGGTTATGCAGTGATTGCCTCCTTCCCTGCCCTCCTCACTCGCTGCCTCCGAGCCTTGCAGCTTCGGCGTACACAAAACTGCATTTCTGAGTCTCCCCAGACAGTAGACCAATCTATGTGCTCATATTCATCTTAGCTGGAACTGATCTGTTCTCTGTCTAATGCACTGGCCTTTCCCCAGAGGTTAGGTGAGGCCCCCATCATATTCCTCCCACTCTCTCTTTCTCTCTGTCTCTCTTCCTCGCTCTCTGAGAAAATGAAAGATTTAATCCAGTGAAGACGGCGCGGACACTTAACAAATATAATGCTCGGTATTCGTGCAGGTGTACTGTACTCCTGCAGACTCCAAGTGACATGTGTGCCCTGCTTGGGACTGATTGACAGTGAGACAGGGAGGTCCCTGTCACAGTAAGAGCCAGGGGAAAATGCTTGAAAGATTCAGAAAGGGGGATTGGTTTCTATCAAATCCCTTTTAAAAATGGATGAATCGTCTAAATGACTCAAGAGGCCATCTGCCCCACCCCAAACCCCCCATCAGAAAATAGATGTTTATGTTCAATATCCTTGCTTTTTTCCCACTCCAACTCTACTCATCCCACAGCCCAGCCTCATTCAGTTCTGAAATTATTTTGTTATGTGGTTGGCATAATAAGTTATGATCGATTTCTAGTGAGTGTGTGTGTGTGTGTGTGTATGGCTATGGGGCCTATGTCTTGAGGCTGTCCATAAAATATTTGCTAAGCACTCCAACTTAGCTGGAAGACAAGGAGATAGAACAATAAATATAACCTGATACTCTTGCCGCTGTGATAATTGAAGGATTCATGGTCTAATGGATGTGCAAACTACAGCAGTGATAGAGCATTTAAGTTAGCAGAAGGTTTTGTGTGTTTGTGCTTTTTGTATTCAGAGCATCAGCCAAAATACAAAAGCCTTTAGCTTCAAACTTCAATGCTGAATGTTTTCACTTTCCTTTGGGCTTTTTTGAATGTTTGAACACATCTTTGTTTATTCAAGCAGTGATGCATTCGAAGTTCGTGACATTGGATTGGTTCTGCAAGAATGTGCTGTATGTAATGCAGTATATCCCCAAACCTCATAATCACCAAGGTACAGCTTGCTTCTTCGCTGTATTAAAGCCTCAAAACTCCTGGCAGTCAATTAGGGGCCGTTGTGCGTGTCAACGAAGCGAGGAGAGTTTGCTTGCTGATATTATGGCTAATTAGCTCAACTCAGCTCCCCCAAGACGGAGAGGGAAACACCGAGGTATTGTTGTGGTTTCACTGACGTTCCGGGCAGAATCTCTTAAGTCTTCACTGCATAATCCTCTCCTCAACATTTCTTCAACTGAAAAAGTAGAGATCGTTTGTACAGTTGAGACTCCGAAGTCTTTTGGAAACAGAGGCAAGCTGAGATGATTGGAATTCAATAGTTTCCCCTGCACACTTTATCTGTTCCAGGATTTGTAAGAAACAGTAAATACAGAGGACCAGAATTTTGTACTGAGTTCCTTGGAGCTGTCATTGGTTTATTGAAAGGTCTGTCAGTTACTGAGCCTACTTCAAAACCCAGTCAGTCCGTTAAAGTATCCTGATTATTGTTAAGTATCTACAGGAAAGTGATTTATTAGACATAATGTCAATGACAGACCTTGTTTCCTTAAAAGAAACCAATTCATTTTCTGCTGGAAATGAAAAATGCTGGGTTTCTGGGTCATGTATACACTTCACTAGTTTTCTAGTGGGTGATTTTAAATGTGTGCATTTGCAGCTGTGACAAGGGATGACTGTTGCAGCACTGCGGTGGGATGAAAGGAGAGATCTTTGGTTGTAGCAGTGAGTCCTCTTTGCATGCAAAAATAAATCTATCTTATGTCAGCTGAACCTAAAATAAATATATCAAAATATGTTGATGTGATCCCCAGCTGAGCAGTAGGTTATCTGTAAAACAGATACATGCTCAGAGTAAGGAAAAACTGTGGTCTCTAATGACAGAAACTGTCATCTCTGCACTGTCAGCCCAAACGCTTCCACCACCAAGAACCTCTCCAAGCTGTAGTGTCATGTATCACTAAATGGGTTTCTTGTGTTTGAAGAACATGCATTGTATCTAAAATATGTCAGCCTTGGTTCCAAAATGTACAATAGTAAAGAAATGTCTTAACCCACCAACTGTATTTAGACCGGGGTGTTTACAGTGATCAGGTCAATCATTATGTTCTCAGTCACAGAAATTGGAAACTCAGTTTCACTGCAGGAGGGAGTGTGATGCTCATATTGCACAGCAACAAGAAAGAGGAAGGAGTCTGAGGTTGTGGATGTGTGTGAAACATACATTCTTAATTCGTGCAAGAGATTTAAAGTCTCAGTGTGGTTATTATGACCTTTTTTAGTATATTTATCTATGACAACAATCTTTCCATAACCAAGGAGTTTTATTTGCTTCAGTGTTATTTTACTATAGCCATTCTGTAGCTGCCATGCTAATGTCACGCTTTGAGTTGTACAATAACAGAACTAACATGCTGATGTCTTATTGCTCTGCGATGTGCACAAAATGTGCTTGATAACAATTTCAATAACAGTATTGCTAAGTTGTGTTCTGTTGCAGTGTACTGCTTTGAATGCTGTTGCATTGATGCTGCTTTGTGTTTCTCTGCATGATTTGTCTTGTGAATTCTTATTTAGTTGATCTTGTTGTCATTTTGGCTTCTTGTTAACCTGTCACATCATTGATTTTAGACTATCTTGCCAATGACCTGCAGTTGAAAATTAGCTGGCTCGCTAACACTGGTGCATTTAAAGCGACGAGTATTGTGCAATATCCTCATAAAAAAGCGGTGAAATATTTAACATGTAGAATGTTTGCCATATTCACCAACTTATTTTAGCAGACTAGCATTTCAATATTTGTCAATTCTGTACTCTAAGTCTAAATATGTTGTCAATTGGTAGATTTTTGGTTTCAGACAATCATCTTCCTCATATTCAATCAGTTCCATATATTATAGAGTTAGGGCATTTATGAAGACTGGCAACAGTCTTCCTCATAATCTCTCTGTTCACGTCTATATTAAAGACAGTCAATTAGTATAGATTGGTGGCAGTGAATAAACTTTGATTAAGAATAAAGCCAAGAGACAGCTGTTGGATCTCAAGTCAGTCTGTTTACTGCCAGCCACTTTTCTTTTGGATTTTAAACTCTCTCTCTCTCTCTCCTTATCAAAACAACACTGCAAGAAAATGTATGATTGAAGGAAGCTCTAGTCCTCTCTCTTGGTGCATCTGATACAGAGCAAGAGAAAAAGGCAAAAATACAGAGGGACTTTGTGAGTTGATATTGACAATCATTATTTTCACACTAGCTATAGTCACATAGGATTGCTGAAGGCTAATGTTAAATGCGTCATATGCAATATTAATTCAAAGGCTCAAATTTTCTCTCGACCAATATCAGATCAGTGCAGGTGCACATGGCCTCAGTGTGGCTCAGGCAGAGCAGCTAGAGAGGGAGAGAAAAAAGGATCTTACTTTGAAAGAGTGAACAGAAAATGATGAAACGGGGCTGACACACTGTAGTTTTGGTTGGCTGAGTGGGATGAAGGGAGGGTAAGGGATAGAGTACAAAGACACAGGTAGACAGGGCTGTTATGTGTGGGAAGGATAAGGAAGTGAACACAAACTTACACACACACACACACACACACACACACACACACACACACAGACACAGACAAACATGTGGTGACCATAGTTAACAACACCTCAGTGATAGGGATGGTATTAGGGCAGCAAAAGGGTATCTTTTTTAATTAAACACACAATTACCACACCGAACACGCACACATACACATTATGCATGCCATTTTGCACTGCTGGCGTCACCATTAACAGACCACAGCAATCACTTTTTCCCCCTCAGTGCTCCCTGCTCCTTCTCAACATGGTGTGAATGGACACACCTCAGCGTGCCTGAGCTTGTCCGTGTGCGTGTTTGTGTGTGTGCGATTACCACAACAGTAACAATCAACAAGAGGGCGATCCATCAGTTGTCAGTCCCGCTGTGAAGTTTTAATTAATTACATAGAGTGAGACAAGGTCAACGTTTCGGACCACAGAGGAATGCTAGCCTTGCCTCTCTACAGGGGATCAATAGGGCTTTACACGCGCCTGTACACTTCTATACAGAGAGTTATTAAGGAAGTGGGACCGGGCCTATTGTGTCTCCAGCAGCCTTGTCAGAGTGAACGGGAGTAAAGGATGTCGGTTTGGTTTAAGTTCACAGTAGGGGATATAGTGAATGGGACTTAATGGAGCTAATGGATCTGGGAAGGTGGGAGTGTTGAAGAGGAGACAGACAAGAGAAGGAGAGGTACAAGAGGTGGGTTAATGTAGTGTGGCACACGCAGAGAGGCAGTTTGTTTGGGGGTAGTTCCCTGGGATTTCACTTCTGCGCCAGCGTACAGTATGAATTTGTGACTTCTCGCACACTTGCTTCTTTTTTTAAAATTGTTTTTCACACAATATACAAGAGACATTTCAGAAAGTGTAAAAAATAAATAGTTTTTTTTAGCATTTGTTCACCGGGCGTGTATCATTTCAAAGGGCATATTATTGCTTAACAAAAGGTCTGGTTGACATCTCTGGTGCCCGCCCCTGCCGTCCTCATCAGTCAACCTGGGAGGATCGTTAAGAGAAAATGAAGAAGCACTTGCGGAGAGGGATCAAGACCTTCACTTTATTATGAAGTGCAAAGGTATGAAAACACTTGAGACACTGTATGACGGTGAGCATTGCAAACACCGAGTGAGAGGGGAGAAAGGACGGGAGTGAGAGAAGCAGGTTTTGAAGGGGCAATGCATTATTCATTGCAGTAAAGCACACAGCTCATTGATTTAATGGAAATACGATTCTTATCTTTAGATCTCACAAGACAAAGGCCTTATTTCGCACCATATGTCACTGTCTGATTGGATAATGCTCTGACCGACGGGCAGAGACAGTAAATGTCATCCCAGTGTATACGGTTCTGGCCTGTAACGGGATAGCTACCTTTTTGTTGTAAAGTCTGTTTCATGAGCACTTACTCCAGAGGGTTCACGTGTAACTTCATCTCTTTTTATACAAAGGATTGCGGCTATAACATTTATACACAGGGCATGCTGATGCCAGTTATTGGTTTAATGCACACCATTTGTTATTCTGCATTTTAGTCCCCATTTTTTGGAAATATTGTATCTGTTACTTAAGGAAAAAGCTGACTTTCAGAATTCAGAGGATTTTATAAAAAAAAAAAAAAGAAAAGATACACACAGGACAGTCACAGATATCATTTCTCCAAACAAGGACTTGTGTCTCTTTTAGTCTTCCCATGATTTGTCCCATCGTTTCTTGACATTTCAGTTATCACTCACTTTGTAATTGTAGGTGTTACAAAATAACACATACTGTGTGCTGACAACTCAAATTGGTATGATTTAATCCAAATGCCAAATCTGTCTTTTGTGCATGAGTGCAGTTGTGAAAGAAACCACCTGGGCTGTTTTGAAGGGATTTCAGCCTTACATTTCATCATGATAGAGTAACATCAACTTGTATGAAGCTTGTTTTCAGTATCTGACACTGACACAAAAACAAGACTACACCCTATGCCCCTCCATAAGAAAAGAAAAGAAAAGAAAAGAAAAGAAAAGAAAAGAAAAGAAAAGAAAAGAAAAAAAGATCCTCCCTCCTGCCCATGTCAAGAGGACAGTCTAAACCTCATCAGTTAAAATTATATATACACTAATAGAGCAATGTGAAAAGGTTGACATTATTTTTTTTTTTTTTTTACACCTGTCATTATCCTTTGTCTTATTTTAGTAGATAATCATGCTTTAAGTTTTGGAAGTAAAGTTCCAACAATTTAGGGATTGTAAACAGGAAGTATAATGTTGCCATAGAGTAAGTTAATTAGTTGTGGGCTACAACTTAAGCTTTTTCAGCAGGTATATGTTATAAAAGCCATTAGCAGTTTCTATGTGAATTGTACCCATGAATGTACAGACAATTATCACTGGATTACTTTAAAAATTAGCGATGATTTTCTGGCAAAGTCTGTGCTCATAAGAGACATCTATTTTCCATCACTTCTATGCAGATGATGGATGTTTGTTTTTAACTGAAATGGAGATAAGATGCTTGGAAAATGTAAGTTGCATTGTATCATGTCTGTGTATCAGGAATACAAAGGGTTTTAAATTACCTTAACTGCCTCAGTGAGCTGTGTCACAGTCACTGCTCTGACTGCTGACTGTGTTGGTGAGCGGGCCAAATCAGCGTGTACACTACAATAAGTAGCTTCCTGTTGTTTTTATAACACTGACATACACCTGTCCCTTTCACCTCATTCAGTATCTCTCCTCGCAATTTAAAAACCCGTGTTTTAGATGGATAGAAAGCCGATATGACCAAGTGTTGCTGCAGAAGTGAATACTCTACTTCTGGAGTACACCTCGGACAGTTTTGGTTAGGTCAAGGATTTGTGTGTATTGGGAAATAAGAATGCATGTCGATTTAAGCGGTTTATTCCAACATGAAGTTTTTGAACATGAAGGATTATATTCTGTAACGGCGGGTATGGAGGAAGTGTGTTTCGTCTGTGTCAGTGTTGACAGATCCAGTTAGATGTTTGGCTCCGGGGGGCTTAGCTAGTCTGAGATGCACTAAAGCGAGAAGAGCCAGGGGGCGATGCTCAAGTGTCTGTCTATTTATTGCAGACAGAAACACACACACACACAAAGATACACTTCATCTCTTTCCTACAAAAACACACACATAAAGCGGGCACACGCACTCATCACCAGTCATACACTCACACCAGCTCGCTGAGGCGAATCAAACCTGCATCTCTACCTCAGTGGAGTGAATTTTTTAACCCCTTAAGGTCTGCAGTGGAGAAATACCTCAATCCCTCTCGTCTTCCCTTTACATAGCCCCTAGGCTTTCACGAAAAGAGGCTTAAACCTTCCACGACGAAACACACTTCACTCTGAGTCCAATATCACTTTTTTTTCCTGTGGTTACCCAACGTGCCCTGAGGCAGTTGATGCAAAAGCAATGGGCTTCTTTTGATTCTTCCGTGGGTTCATCCTCAGGTGGGTGTAATTCTCTGGGTGGCAATGACTTCTGAAAGTGGCGTAAAAGGTGAAGTTGTAGGTGGAGAGTAAATGACACTGGGGGAATGAATGATGGGCTCAGGATATATCGAGTTGGTGGTTAGATTCAGAGGCACAGGACTCGTGATTTGTGCTCTGAATAGATGGAGCTGAAAATCAAAAGATTTGAGTGAAGCGGAATGGAAAAGATGGAGGTTTCAGATTTGGTGAGTGCAAAGCCTCAGTGTTGCACACACACAGCTTGAATTACAGGTAGAGAGACTTTGAAACCTTAAGACAAGCTGCTTATCATAACACTGACACAGGCTCTATCAGATAAGCAATCAACCTTAAGATCATGATTAACAACACCAGCTCATTCTTCACTGTTTAAAAATGAGCCAGTCTCAACAGGCCGTAGCAGGTGGCTACAATCTCAGTGAAAAGGGCTGAAATTGGCAAAATCATCTGATGCCCCGAAAGGTTAGATGAGTATGTACGCAGGTCAGTGATACATGAAAGAACCTGGTGTTATCAGGTATTATACAAAGGTAATTTCAGCCTGGTAATCTCACTGGTTAAAGACACACTTCAATGGTTTTGATAACTCCTTATTTTTTCTCTCACTGTGCCAACTGTGAGATTGTTAACAGGCTTTTTCATTTTCCCGTCTTCTCAGAAATATTGAAGACAATGAGGCACTGCTCTAGACAAAATGTCAGTTCAAACTACATGAGAGACAGCTTGAAAAAGAGGTGCGCAAAAGTGGAGAAAGAACCATCAATATTCGTTGTTTGTTCAAATTTCTAATATCACCTGTGTTTATTTCCCACGACAAGGACTTCTAGCAGCCGTGTAAATAATGGCTCTTTTCCAACATTTGTTCATATCTTTTAGAACGCCACGACGAGGTGTTTTCTGATCTGTTTTATGATGTGACAAAACTGCATTTAAACTTTGTTTAGGTTTAGGCACAAAAATGATTTGATTGGGTTTAGGGCAAGATCAATGACTACTTCATTAAGGTTAGGGAACCGTCAGCATCATGATTACAATAATACCCATGTGGTTTGGGTCAGGGTCATAGTTTAAATAAAGCAAAATGGCTGGAAAGTGAACAGCGGTCTACTGTGTCAAAGTCTGATATTTTGTTGACCTGTCCATCCGTAGACCTTATTTCTAACTTTTTTCCCAACAGATGAGTCATTACTGCTACTACGACCATATGGCCGACCATAATCTTTCTGTTGCAAAGGCAGAAATAGTTTGATGTTACTAGTATTGCAAATAGTACAATGCTGTGGTCGGATAGTTGGGTTAGCATGTAACTTGGAGATTGCTGTTTGGTTCCCGTCTCCTACTGACAGTCAGCAGTGGTTTCTTTCCTTGGCCTTAAGCAAGTAGTTTGTCTCTCAGAAACAATTATAACAAATTATAATTATAATATAATATAAGTCTTTAGCCTTAACCAAATAGCGCCTAAAACCAAAGCATTGACATTGTGCAAGCAGTTGCTGGGCAGCAGCAGCTTCATTCAGGTTTGTAGTAAAAGCCCAGCAGCCCAGCTTTGAGTTGGTCTGCGTCTCATCGTCAGTGGCAAATGTTTTCCTGATCATTTCTTTAGCCCTTAAGATTTTTTTGTTTGTATCACAGCCAACTGAAAGAACTCATTTTAATCAAAACACCACTGGCAAAAACAGTAGCCGTGTTAAAATGGTAGTGATTGAGAACGATGAGCTCAAATTAGCCAAGGTTTGAGATACGGCTGCAGCTGGCTAACTGAGACAAAACTGTTAACGGACAGACGCGATGAGAACCTGATTATCTCCTTCATGCCAAGCTCTTTGTTCCTTTTAACCTCAATTAATCTGCTTTGTATCCTCTTTACTGGGCACTGTTCAGCTCCTTGCTAAATATCAAAAGTTTCATGCTTTCTAGAGAAATTAAAAGTGATACAGATAAAATCCATCATGTTGGGGCCATGGCAAAGTGAGAAAAGCCTCTTTTTTCACTTTGACACAGTGGATCAGACCACTCTGACTGATTGTATTTGATTGGTTTGTTAGTTAGTTGGCTGAGCAGAGTCTATTGCTGAGAAAAGAGGCATATCAGTCCAAGGCAATGTCGGCAACACTGCCGCTGTAAATCAGCATGGCCTGACACACTGGCTGAAAGGCAGGACTGAAGTCCAGGAGGACCAGGAAAATACAGTCAAAAGAACTGAACATAGACTCTAAAAAATGAAAAGGAAAAAAAACTATCTCAGAGAAACAAGAGACCAGTCTAACAAGTGTATTTATGTAATAAATCCAGTTGTGTTACTTCCTATCCACACATTGCCTCTATTTGATGTGCATTTTATTTGACTACAACGCTACACAGATTAATTAGAAACAAACAGCGTTTCAACAATTCCTTGAAAAGACTGGTGTGAAATGAATCACTTCCTTTGAATTTCTTTATCTAAAAAGCTCACAAACAGCGACCGTTGCCATGTTGGTCCATTGAATTAACTAGCACATCAAGATGAATTAGTGTTGTTGCCACTTTGCACCCCTTGTCTTCCCTTTCTTTCCCGTCTCATCTCATCTCTCCTTTCATCAGGAGCAGATGTTGAGGTCCACTTGACAGATAAACAGCATCTCTCATCAAGGCTGTGAAGAGTCTAAATCAGCCCCTTCACTGTCACTTTCAATGTTCATTATCATGCTTTATCCTGACTGTCACAAGCAGAACACAGTTGTCTTTTCAACAGAGCCTATTTGAGACAGCGGCCTTGGTTGATTCCTACGTGCTAGATTGAAATATTGCGAAAAGTATGGCACCGAGCTGCTCTATATGGAAAGCGCACTGAGATAACTTCTGTTACGATTTCACTGGTATGTAAATAAAATTCATGTGATTTGACTAGAAATGAGAAAACAACTCAGAGCAGACGCTGAAGTAATTTTCTCCTGATATGTGATGCATGTAGATTTTTTTTTAACAGCACACAACAGCTCCATGTGATGCTAGCTAGGAATAAATGAGTAAAAGAGAATGAATTAATGAGGATAAGCCAATGTAGTGGTAATGTGACAAGCTCTTGAAACAAAACTGAATTACTTTAATTGAAATAAGCTCATGAATAAACTTTTCAAAGAGCTGTTGCAAAGAGGATTCATATAAAACCAAGTTTTGTTTTAAATGTAAAATAAAAAATATCTCTTCCTTTGTAACATGAACTTCACTACAATGTGCATATCAGTGAAGATAGACTAAATTGTAGGAACAGCCCTCTGTCTAAATCACTACGTTTCATCAGCTCCACAAACTACACTCACCAAAATGACCATAAAGTTGAATCAATACATCTCTGAAAGAGTTTCAACAAGTGGAAAAATACACAGAGTAGGGGGTTTGCAGTGTTCATAAAGCCCTAAGTAGTGTCTCCAGGTTTTCTTGTCAGGCAGCAGATATAACCTCCACCAATCACAGGGCAGACCAGCAACCTGAGAGATAAATTCGGGAGCCAAAATAACAGTTGCTCGCTGTTTCTTGTAAAGCATAATAACTAAAGACACCATAGTAATTGAAAGTGACCTGTATGAACATATCGACATTTTTATCAAGTCCTCGCTCCTCTCCTCTGGACATTGGCAGGGGGACAGTACAAAAATTCTGTTTAGGGAGATTTTAGCGAGTAAATCAAACTGAAAACTTAAAAGTGAGGGGAACAAAATTAGGACCTTGCATGGAATGTAATCTGGGATTTAGCACAATCATCCACTGTCAACATTCTTGTCCGATAATAGTTTTCGGCTATCAGACCCAAACATTCACTCACTCACATTCACAGTTTCATATGTGTTTTTGATTATGACAAACATAGCAAGCCAGGGCACAACATGAGTTCCGCTGCATGTTTTTAAATAAGCAACCTACTGAAACACTGTGCTAAACTGATATCTGCTAGCTACATCAAGATTACCATTCTACATCATTGGATACTCAGAAGTCCAATAAATGTAATACAAATGCAACACCTACTGTATGTTTGCTTGGCTCATAGAAAAACCAAACCAAGCTAGTGGTGTTGGGTATGTACTTCTGGTTGCCTGGGAGATCAGAGTACTCACAGCACAAACAAATATTTCGCTGCGCTGCCTGATTTGAAAGCTTGAAATATCAGCCTTCATTGAGGTAACAGAGGAATTACTGGAATTGATCAGCAACACTTGTGAGTTCCCCGCCCCCCGACCCCCGCTCATAAATTATGGTAAAAGTCTGCTGTGGACATACTGTATGTATAAATTATGCAAAGTGTGCCCCTATCTGTTCTCTGATTTAGAGTATAGGGGCCATGCTGGCAGTCGAATAGGATGATAGAGACTCATTGATCATATAGCAACATTATACTGTAGCAGATTTTCTGCGATTCAACACTGATGAGAGTCAGTTGTGTTTCCTTAATGTGGAGATATCATCTATTTCAGTAGCACTGTTTATCTGTCTACAATAACTGTCTAACCTTTGGATATGTTTGTAAGACAACACGTTTCATGGCTGATTGCAACAACACATTTGGTAGGTCCAGGGGGCCACAGTAAGTCTTTTTTATTTATTTATTTATTTTTCAGTTTGATGACACTTGTTCTGTTTTCTTATAGTTCATTTTCATCTTCAGTTTTAGAAGAAGGTGTGGGGGGCTGGGACACAAAACCAGATTTGCAGATCCAAGACTGCAGCTTTGTATTTGTGACCATTCAATAACTTGAGTCAACAAACTAACTCCAAAGGAAACTGTAATGAAACTGTGACTTTGTAGTTTTTGGCTTTTTTTTTCTCTCTTTTTGCACAAACAATATAGCATGTACATAACTTAGCCACAGGAATGCTCTGAAGAAATGTTTTGTCAAATTTGTCCCTTATGAATATACCAGTAGTTTCAATGCTGCAGCAGTTTGTTTGCCTGTTTGAAGACATGCAATTGGCCATTAATGGGACACAGAGGTCACCAAGTCTCAAAGTTTGTCTTTTGGTTCACAGATACATTATTGTTTGCTTGCTGGGTTTGTTTGCAGCCTGATATCACAGCCTCATACACATACCAACAACACATCGCCTTGGCCCTCTGATCTGTGCTCCTGGAAACTAGCAGCCGCTGGCTGCCACACACATTGTATGATTAATTGCTCACACAGATTTGAGAAACTGCCATGTGCATGTGTGACAGAGTAAAGATCCGTGTGACCAAGCATCAAAGTGACTGGATCCACTGATGATATAAGTGAGTTATAGAATGGAGATTGGTCCTTCATTGAAATAATAATAGCCACCAGTTTCCACCAAACCACATCATCAGCCACTAATGCAGCTCTGTAACATGTAGGATGTAATGTATTTATGAGTGAGGAACATTTGTTGAAGACATAAAAGAGCTTTTATGACTATAAAAATCAAGGAATATTCACATTCAGTATGTGGTTTGACTTCGACATTAAAAAAACAAGCATTTCTGTGTTTACCAACTGGTCATAATTGAAAATATTCTGCATGAGTTCCAAGCGCTGTAAGGGAGCACACAGTTGTCTGTTTTACTCCTGTGCTTACAAACATTTCTGACCTGTAAGCACATAAAAACACTACTTTCCATTTATTTCTCATCATTTCTTAGTTCGTGCACCTGAAGACCCGTCAACAATTTGAAAGTGACAGCAGGTTCCAAATATTGTGTTTTGAATTTCCTCGGTACCTCGACCCTTTTGTTTTCATGTGGTTCATGCGTTGTGTCTTAGAAACAAGAAACAAGGCTATTTATGTTTAATGAAAATGCATATTATAAACAGATGTAGAAGAAAGAGCAATCATGACTAGGACCGAGCCAGCCATTAACATGATTGCAGTTTAAATCATGCACAGACTCATTCTCATTTTGTTTTTAGCTCTCTTAAGGGCAAATCTTCTCACTCATCCAGCTCAATTATACACTGATTGTTAGTGGGGCTTATATCCTCATCATGTGTTGCTCATGATGTGGAATCACATGACCTAAACCTAATTGTATTACACTGGCGTGCCAGCAGTGGTTGGGAGTGCTGTGACAATTTTCTCCCTGAGAGAGAGTTTTATTTAGATAAACCGGTGACAACTGCAACATCACAGCAGCAGGTTTGCTCGTTTTAATCGTCCAATCAGAGCTGCGGTGAAGGAGGTGTTACTAATTTATATTGCAATACGAGCCCCACTCACATGTAGGGGATAATTTTTGAATCACATAAACAAACAAACAGTTTAAGGTTGGATACAAAAACACATTTGAACATGAAACATTTGCAAACCCTGATTTTTCATTGTTCTTGTGGATACCTTCATAAATTTACCATAAAACAGTGACATAATGGTGGAGGCATTATTATTTACATTACATTATATTCAGGCCAGAATTTTAGAAATACTCTGGTCAATGATTTTGTTTCTGTCTTGTTTTGACTAAGTTTGTACAGTTTCTCTTGCTGTCAGGAAAGACTGATTGTGAATTGAATGCATTGTATCATCGTTAACATCATTACAGTACGGAAAAACTAAAAAACTAGTTAGGAATTGAATTTTGGTTATTGATGCCTTGGGAGTCACACACAGTGCATATGCTAATCTAGTAGAATGAAAGCATCCGTAACATTTCTTTTACTTTAAGTTTTTGGGTTTTTTTTTTTTTTTTTTTGCTCTTTTTCTGCTATTTTAATTTTTAAAAAATTAAATAAATAAGCATGTCCAAAAGATTGTGAGTGGACTGACTCACTGTCCCTTTTTGAAAGAGCTTCTGTTGATGTCTAACAGTCTGATAGAGGCAGGCCTTGGGCTCACTGTTCAGATTCAGAGGCAGTGGAGGCCAAGCTCCAAGTGCAGAGTGATCAGTCTTTTTTGATGCTCAAATTAAATGAAAAACCTGTTAATCGTGAAAGTTTGTCACACTGTTAAATCAATCATCACTTTTCCGTGATCTCAGGCTGGTAAGCAATTCACGTTGTTTGTCCCTAATTTGGTTCACCTCTTGGTGCTGCAGTTCCATGCTCATCTTTGAAGTAAGCGTTGGCAATTTTCCCTCATCACTTTCTGTTGGGTCAAAATCGAAGTCAGATCAAAACAAAATCAAATGATTAGCGGCTGCATCAAAACTGTCAACCTACGCCATCCTTGATCCAATCAGCTTTCACCTTGCTTCTGTGTCTTCCTGTCTCCTCGAAACAGTGCTCATTCCCACTGGGGTATTCTGTATCTGCATATATTCATTTACTTACTCGTTCCCTCTTTATTTTCTCTGAATAATCTCCTTCATTCTCCCCTTTCTCCTCTACCACCCACTGAATTATCTGCTAATAACCTGAAATTTGTTTGTCACTATGGTGATATAGTGGGGCACTGCCTGTCCTATAACACCTCTTATTGAGTCTGATCAGAAGCCAATTGAATCCCAGTCAAATATTTGTATTTCCCCCTCGTCTGTTTGATTTAACTGCCAATGCTGTCAATCCCGCCTCTGCTGCTACCTTCCTGAACCCTGCCACAGCTCACTGCCCCGCAATCTAGTTTCCAGATTTACTGTGTAACAGCTCCTAATGACAAAGAGAGTCCCTGGATCCCCAAGTGGTGCATTCAGTGCCGCGGCAGTCAAGGTTATTCAGGAATATAAAGCAGGGATTTGTTGGAACAATAGGCTTTATTGAATGAGTCTAAAACAATGTGCATAGTATACCTAAGTACCAAGAGAGGAGTTTTATTACTGAGTGAGACATGGAACGTGTGACAGAAATTGCGACATACATGCAAAAAAAAAAAAAAAAAAAATCCCTGAAAGTAAAGCACAGAAAAGTTGGGAGGCATTTGATGAAAAATTGCTTTGGAACTGCTTTTTGAATAAATCATTTTTTGGTTATTCAATATATCACTGATGGAAATGACAAGCAAATTGGAACTGGGGCGGAAAATAACTGTTGTGTGTGTGCATGACTTCATGAGAACATCTGAACACACAGTCCACATATGCCTGTTTGTGCATGTATACTGTATGTGCATCCCTGCTGTTCCAACTTCTGCTCTAGAAAACAGCAGCAGAATCCCACCACTATTTCTCAGGCTGAAATGAGTGTGCCTGAGTTTTAAATGGTCCTCATCTGTTTCCTTTACGAGTGTTGAGGCGGCAGTGTTACCCCCTGGCCAGCCGTATCACTACTCTCTATTACACTCTGAACTAGAAGAGAAGGAGTGGGGTTATAGCTGTTAAAGCCTGCTACTACCTGGTGCTACCTGATTCTATGGCCTGTTGGAGTGGCAGTAGCCATGATCAAAGATACCCCAGGGAATAACACACATACACACACACACACACACACACCCAAGCACACAAAATGCACATAGAGGCTGACTCATACTGTTTGTAGGGCAAGACTTCATTTTTTTCTGTACATCTGAAATATCACCATTCCCACCTCACTTTTGCAATCCAGCAAATTTCCTTTCTCCTTTGAATCTGTTTTCTATTCTACTCTTGCATCTGCTTTGTTGCTCTCTCGCCTTGTCCCCACGCTTTTTAACATTTATTATTCTGCTCATTTGGTGCCATAACTCCTCTTGCCCCTGCCACCATGCCAGCCTTAGAAAGTGTTTGACCCAGGTGAAGCTGGAAACCTGCCACATGGCTGGTGCCCCAGGGGGGATTGCCATCGACCGAGCACTCTAAGGGAGCACGCTGCACTCGTTCCCCTCGGCTTGACATCAGAGCTGCAGAGCAGAACAACCTCACCTCCACTACTGCTGTAGACAGATGGTTTGGGTGTAGGGTGTAGACTCATTTAGGAGGGTGCTTTGAATGAGTGCACTCTGTGGCATTATCCCACCCCTAACTGTCCTGCTGCAGCATTTAGCTAAGACTCCCATCTTCTGGCTGTTTGCTTTGTGCTCAACGCTAACCAGCAGCAGAGATGGTGGGAATATAGAGACGTCTCACTTGGCAGCTTTGACAGCCTGTCAACCATGAAAGATGCGATGAAATAATCAGGTCCACTGGGGACATAACTCAGGACCGCGGCACAATTGTGGACGTAACTGAAGACAGTCGCTTTAAAGTGTCTGTTTTCCTCAGTTCATTTTCTGAGATGAAGGCAGAGTGTGGATTAAGAAAAAAAAAAACATATATTCACTTGACAGGAAGCCACGGATGCTTGATAGCCGTTCACTGGTCATTCTGTCCAAACAACCTGATCTGTCCTGGACCCCTCATGGGCCACACTGTTTGAATGGCACATTTTAGCAGCTGGGCACCCATTCACTCCAACAGACCAGAAGGATCTTACTTTTATGTTTCAGTGTAAGACACAAACATATTCTTTGTTTTGCCTTCAAGGGATTAGACTACAAATGCAACTGGCTACCACTCAGGTATTCCTACTAACCAAACACTTTCTCAAAGTGTATGGACTTGGCACTAGAACACTTGAGACACCAGGGGAGACAGCGCTCTTCTGTCTGTTCAGCCTCATCCATTCTGACTGGTGATGGCAGTGAGTGGTATGTGGCTTAAAGTTGAGGTTTACCACATCGACCAACTGGATGTTACGATAGTGTGAACACAACTGGAAGTGCTCCCACCCCCCTTCTCAGTGGCAGACGTGTTTTATGCTACGATGGCATACATAAACAGGCAGCATCTGATCTAAATTGCTTGATGCAGTGACAACTCATGCTTCCTCTGAGTGTCATGTCCACTTCCCTTTGTAATTTTCCCTGTCCATGCTTAGTGATCCAACCTTAGGGTGGATATGTTTGTGGTCACACCCTGCCCCATAAGGTTGCTGTATGCACTTCCATTTCCATTTGATTCTTCCCCAGCTTTGTGATAGCCTCTGATTGCATGCCATATCACGATATGCTGAATACACAGCTGTGCTATGCTTCCTCTGTAATTCTACCGCTAAAAGGATCTGCAGAGTTCAGAGACCACCTGTAATACTCATACCCAGGCTGATACATAACAGAAAGACCTGGGCATGTACAGGCCTGGATAAAGGTGGCGATTACTTGTGCCTCAGTGGGTCCGCAGAGATCTGTAATTTCAGTTGCTTGCCCATCAAGGTCAGCAAGCTAACCAGCATTCATCACTATGACAGCATGGTTGTTGTCTATAAGCTCCATAGGCATACCTAGTGCTTTATACTAGGGGTGGTCAATGTGCCACAGAGAGCTGGCTCAGCAGGGTATCTCACAGGAGTTCTTCTCATCTACCTGACCTAATGTCGATCAGCGGGTGGAGTCTTTAGTTTATAACTTGCTGATGGTTGGCTCAGTAGGGAAGATGGTTGGCCACCTCTGCTAATATGGTACACAGTCATACGGCCAATTGGCTGTGCCTTGGGTATGGGTTGTCGTTGACACAGCAGGGGGTTTAGGTATCAAATTCCCCCCCTAATCCCATAAAACCTCCCACTCCACTAGCCTCTGAACTTCAGTGGATACACTGGTTAGTTATATGGGGCTCAAATTTGTGGGCTTATCATGGGTTGACTGGCTTACCATGCATTATTCAAATTTTCAATGTGTGAATCTGTGAGCTTGAGAGTTAAAACCCATAATGCCCTGTTAGAGGGCTCCGCCTGCGTTCGTACAAGTAGAATTATAATACCTAATCATTGTTGCTTAGCAAGCCAGTACAAGTCAGGGAATGTGATTTTCCACTTCAGCTTGATGCAACTGGCCACAGAGGTGAACCTGATTGGGAAATATAACAATGTGCTGCAAAATAAACAACAGCAAAAGAGTAAATTCAGTGGATGGAGGGAACTGCCATTAGCTCAACCACAGTAATCACTATGATAATGAAATATGTTATTTTTAAATACTGAAAAAAATTATAATCACTACTTTTTCTTTCTTTCTGTAAATAGCATGTGAAGAGGAACCAACATTAGCATAGTCTCCCAGCAGGCCTAGCTCTCTGATTGTTGAGGAATTACCACCTCTGACATTTCTCACACCACCCTAGCCACGCGCACCAGGCTTTTTCCTTCGACTTTGATTTGGTTGTAGCCATTAAACTGCAGCTTGTGCACCTCCCAGAGGGTCTCCACAGGGTCTCAGGACCCTTCCTACTTCTTTTTTTTAGCATCTCTTCTCCTTTTAATCCCTCACATTATAAATACATGGAGAAGGTAATTATCAACCATCAGGGTACATGGGTCAGCACAATTACACCATTAACATGTCACCCCGGCTGCCTGCATGGAGTTAGCCTCTGCCAATAGCGAGTTGGCACCTGGGCACTAATGAGTAGCTATGTAATTAGAGGTTGGCTTGATTCTACCTCACTCACAAGCAAACATGCACGCGTAAACACACACTTACACACATCTCCATAACCCATATCTGGGTGTGGGTCTGTGTCTCTCTCACGCTTCCTCTCTGCCTGAATGGGTGGGCTAGCCATATGTCACAGCAGTTGTGCTGCGTTAGTGCAGTGGGCGATATGCTTTAATGAACCTGGTTCTGAGGGGGGAAGGGAAGGAGCCGTGCTTCTTGCGTTTGTTTTAAATGGTAATTAATGTCAAAGTTTCTGGAGGTGGGAGGGTCAACAGCAGTGGGGGGGACATGTGAGAGTATTAGCCAGTGGTTAACCAGAGTGACTGATTGCAGGTGTGAACGTGTGAAGCCACGCTGACTTGAAGTAGGCTGATGCTAAAAAAGCATCCATGCTCACCAAACCCAATGGAAGCATAAGAACAAGACATAGGAGTGTTGTTTTACTGAGTTTTGTTTTAGTATATCACAGGTTTCATACGGGACCTGGGAGCTGGTACATACTGTAGACTTGCAGCTACTCTTGCAAGTACAGGGTGTTTCATTAAAGTACACACCTGCTTCTAGATCTTATCTTTTCACAGGAAAATTACCATTCTCACTATATCATGACAGCGTGACTGTGATATCACATGCAACTCCTGGCCATGGTGTGTCGTTAGAGGAGGAAAAAGCAGCTCTGCTGCTCAACATTATGTTGCTCATTCTCTATACTTGTCACTTTACTTTTTATCATGCTCAGTTCCAGTGTTTTCGGATTGTATAAATATCTAATGACACAGTGTAAAATTCATTTTTAACGCCTGTCACTGGCATTCCCCTAGGCAGAGAGAATCAAACGGATGCAAGGACACAACAGTGGGAAATGTACAAGTATCATCAAAACATCTTGCACTCAGTTTATCCCACTGGTGGTGCAACGAAAGCCCAGGCAGCCCGTTCTATGTAGCAAGAGCTTCTGTGATACTGTCACACTACACTGAGTTGGATTCATCACTGGAGATCACTCACTATCAAACCTAGTAAGAATGAAATGATTTGTGTAAAATGTTGAAACATGGGGATGCCTGGGTCTGAAAGTGTGCCCAGTGGAAAGGCGAGCAAAACTTGGTGAAGCATGCAATGACTAAAATCCAAAGAGATACAAATCAAATACAGCAAAAAAAAAAAAAAAATGGAAGCACTTTTGGCAAATCTGACACAGCTTACATTTGTGAAGCTGTGTTTCCACAGCCTAACCACAGAAGACCTTTAATACAATCAAAATAACTCATTTACAGTAAAAATCACACAAGGGAAATTTATACTGAAGTGCTGTAAAATCCTTCACTTAAAGTTGCATTAATCAATGTTTGTGTGTTAATAAACGGCCAAATGTGTAATGTGAATGGAGTCATTCATGAAGACAAACCCACAGAGAATTATCACAGACACTGCCGTTACCCTCAGGTCTGTGGATCTATGGAACAGTTCATCTTCTTTCAGCTCAGTGTTTACGGCCGTTAAACGTACTGTTTTGTCTTACAGCTCTAATCAGTAAGGGCTTCAGCGACAGCAGACAGCTGTTTTCAGAAGAAAAAAAAAAATCAAAATGTTCATTCAGTGCTACCTGCCCAGCACCAAGAGGACATTAAAGACCCACATATTTCCCAAGTTGGGGGAAACAACTCTGTTTCAAGAGTGAAATAGAGTTAGGAGGAGTAGTAAGGAGACTGAATATTGGCATGGACACATACATGACTCTAAATATGCTGTTGCTCCGTATCTGCCTGATGTGTAAATAAGATGCCGTTTTCTGGCATGCTCACCACATCAATATATTTATAAGGTGATAATGTCAATGTTGTGTTTACAGCTTGTTGCACTACCCCAAGAGGCAAAAAGAAAAAAAAAATCAATGAATACAGGTTAAAGTAAAAGTAGTAGTGTAAAAATGCTTAAATATAAGACCTGCAAAGTGAAGAGTCCTCATGAAACAGACTGCCTGTGTATTATATCTTACATATCTTACATACCTTACTCTCTTACTGCCTCCCACTATCATGGAGATCACCTCATAACTCGCTCCTCAGCAGCCTAATCAATCACACTGTATTGAAATATATTTATGAATCATCTTTGTTGAAATCCGAGGCTCCTCCCCTGTGTAAATACCTCCTCCTTTGTAAATGGAGATTAATTTGACCAGCTCTCTCTCCGGTCACATGAGGGGGGAACCTAAGCTGCTGTGAATCACAGTTATTTAAGAACGTGGGGCAGAGAGGCTGTTAATGCCACCCTTGCCCTCCTGTCAACTGATGAGATGGCTCATTGCCCTGCACACGTGCACAGAAATGGAAGGACATAAACTGACACACACAGATGTGTACACCGTTCGTGGTGAAACACACAACCACATATACTCACATAATCTCCCACAGACACACATTTGCTCCATCAAATTTTGCTGTGACTGACACAACGCACAAATGTTAGTGCTGACATTCTCTATCCCTTCTCTTAGATGTGTGTGCACCTTATGCTCTGCAGTGGCTGAGTGTTTGTGTGCAGGATCTGTGTGTGTGTGTGTGTGTGTGTGTGTGTGTGTATTTATACCATTTCCTTTCCGAGATTATGCATATGTGTGTATTCATACATATGCATGTGCCCATGTCTATCACCGTCTTTGTCTCCATGCCTGTCTCTAGCTCCTCGCCCTCTGGATTCACCAGGCGTATTAACATTAGCCTCTCTGTATGCTGTGGGGATGGGACAGATCTTAGCTAGAGAGGAAATGAGGGATGGGATAAATGAAGGGGAAAGAGGTCATCGTTGTCAGAGGAGGATGAGGGTGTGAATATTGTCATGCAGGGAACATGTGAGAGTGGCACTTCGTAGCCGGGAAAAGGATAAAGAGAGGAGTAGAAGAGAAGCCAAGCGAGCGATTGTCAAGTAGGGAGAGGGAGAGGGAGTGGCAGGTCTTAGCTGGAGCATGCCTAAGTGGAGGGGGCATGGCTCTATGTCGCTCAGTTTGAGTTGAGTTTAACTAGTCAAACCTAGCGTACCATGTAACACCCAGGGTTTGCAGTCATAAGAAATTTCTTCCTTTTAAAGGCACTTTTATCTGAACTGTACATGATTGTAGCATCTTTAAAATAATTCTGATGGAATTTGTTGTTTGGAGAAAGATGAGGCAATCGCACTGAAAACAGATACAGCTTCTGTGTTGATTAAAGGCTATTCATAGTCAACAGGTCGAAATGGAATGGGGTGTATGAGAAGGCTTTGCTGTCTGCCACATTGTTGGAAAATATCAAATTAGACAGTTGTTTTTATTTATTTATTTATTTATTTATTTATTTATTTATTATATATTATTTATTTCACACACCTGTGTGAATGTGTGTGTGTGTGTGTGCTTACAGCAAAGGCATCTTTAGAGTCCAGATCTGGGGGAATTACAGCAAGTTTACAACATACCCTATCTTTTAACTGGTTATTCCAACAATACTGATTACTATGATCAGGAAAGTAATCAGAAAATCTGTTCTCAGGGTGTATACCATCCAAACCAGTGAAACGGCAGTTAGTTCATCTTCAGCTTCTGTACTGTGACATATTTTTGAGTCAAACAAACTATGTTGGTAGGGTATAATTACAAGAGGGATCTATGTTGAACAGGGTTGGCTAGTCACCCCAAACTACATTTGATTGCATAAATTAAAACAGGGTGACAGGATAAAAACTTGAAAATTGCTTTTCTTTTCTTTTCTTTTCTTTTTTTTTGTGTCTCATTGGGTCATGAAGGTGTTGAATGGTTTGTGCTGACTCCTTGTCAGATTTGAAACCTGTGGCTAACCATGTGAGGGAGCTCCACTGGGAGTTTTGGGGCTCCCAGTTGATTTAGCAACGCCTGTTCCAGTCTTAAAATGGCTGTAATCATTTTTTTTAAATAATTATATGAAAAGGTGTGAAAACAAGTGTGAGAGGGGTCGCTCTTGGTGATGACTTTGACACCTGAATCCGTCGCTTCCCCTCATGTTTATGGAGCTTTATAGCAAGTTTCAGCTCATTGTTTAGATGTCTGACCCTGCAACTTTACTCATATATATCATACTGTCTCATATAATGGCACTTTATGTTGCGCTTGAATGTGAGGCACTTATGAATAGCTCCATATTTTTCAAATTTGGCCCACATTTTTAACGGAGTAATATGTTGCCAGGTCACAAAAAGTCAAAGCAGCCATTTCAATATCATAAAAAGGACTACTTGAAAGAAACATGTCTGGAAACAGGCCATGATTTAACCTGAAATAACACTGTGAATAGTATGCGTGTTTTGGTTGGATAGTGCATAGGTCAGTGGTTGTGAATAGTACGTTTTTCCCTTACCTCCTGCGACCTGTGCTCAAATTAAATTCTTGCACAGGCATTAAATACAGTGAGAAAGGAATAAGAAAACTTCCACTCAAGTCTGTACAATATTCATTTATTAATGGAAGCCCTTGGTCAGGGACATATTTTCAATCACTCAATTCAGTTTTCCTTCACTGAGGCCAGCTTTCGGTCAGGGTCCCTACTCACTTACTTGGTTCTTCTTCAGTGATGGAAGAAAGTCTGTGACCAAAAGGTTGTATGTACAATACAAGGGCGTCTTGGTTCCAGTGTCTCCACTAAGCTCCTCTCCACTCCTACAGTGAGTAAATCAAATTTTAGTAAATGAAAAAAAAGTTTAACCATGAACTTTGATTTGACAGTTATTCACAATTGGTTTTTTTTATATTACTTAATGTTTTATTTCATTAGATGTCCTGTAAATTCCAGCCACACAACAATGAGATACCAGATACCAGACATGATCAAAAAGATCAAAAGCCAAGAAAAAGCTGTTATTTGTCCACTTCATATCTTCTAATTTTTCTTTCTCTATACATTTCCCTGAACTGAAACATATTCCCACAACCCTTTAAATTATTCTCTTCTCTGCTTATAAAGTTGTCTGTGAATACTGATGCTTAAAATTATTTTCTTCCATGGTCGTCATCCCCGGAGCTAGAAACAAATTTTCTGGCAATGCTCTGTTTTTTGCCCTGTACATAACTAACAATGTCTGTGACTCAACCAGTTAGTGAATAGTCAGTAGGAAAAAATAGTGCGTGGAAAAGGGAGGAGTATAACATTAGAAATACAAGACAAGGAGGTTGAGGTTTGATTTAAGGTCAAATGAAAAACAAATTAGAAAGTAAGGGAAGGATGTCTTCACCACGAAGATGGCAAGAAATGGCTCTTCTCATTAGTGGAAGTGAGAAAACCTGCAAACTTGGCTAAGAGCAGACGGCTGCGAAAAACTCTAAGGTTCAAGAATTAGGCGTCTGAGTATAAGGTGGTCAGTTGAAGTCCCTGGACAATCGAGGAAAAATTAAGTGGTTAAATAAATCACACTAAATCACTGACTTCTCAAGACGTCCTAGCCTCAGCTTGGCTGCTTTTTTCCCCTATACTTGTCTTAAATGTGCAATTTCTCTCTGTTATTGCTAAATTTATATTCTTTTTGTGTGCTTAAACTCATTTTGTCTTTTCCCCTGCTGTCGCTGCTCTGACAACCTCATTTCTCCACGGAAATCATTAAGGTTCCTTTGATCTTATTTAAAGGTTAATAGAGTAAGTAAAATATTAGGAACACCTTACAGATACTTAACAGATATCTGCCACAAGTGATACAGTTTATCATACTAACACAGTAGTCCCCTCGGGATGGCATTAGCATCAGTGGGTGAAGTCTGATCTGATTTACAGATTCAGTCAATCATCCAGATTGTGGAAATAATTCATTTGTAATCCTACCACGACTCTGAACGACAGAAAACTGCACCTGAGTCATGTTCTGAATTTTGTTCATCTCAATGGAGGTAGTGTAGCACTCAAACAGTTTGGCCATAATGTCCAGATGCCAAATACAGAATTCTATGTGCTATATCGAGCAAGACTAAAATCATTCATGATGCCAGAGTTAACAGAGGTGGGTCATTTTACCAGGGAGGAAAAAAAAAATCACTGTTGGTTTCAGATTAGATAAAATATCCACAGTCCAAAGGTAAATGTGAATTAGGAGCCTCTCACTAAGCCATCACTGTGATCCTGAAAGATGGAATCAAAGTGTGTTTTCTGTGTGTGTCCAAGGACAGTGCCATCTGGGCACAAAGCACCAAATCTGGGAACTGTCCCTGGGAAAACATAAAAGTATCTGACTTGCAGGGTTTCTTAACATGTTGCCACAGGTTTGTTTTTGAGGAATTTGTCCAAAATCCTTGAATTAGAAAATCATTTGGCACACTGAACACCAACTTTTCAGCTCAGAGAGCGTAACCAACAACATAACAGACTTAATGTGAAACTGTACTTTTAGCCAAGTCTTTGTCTTGGTGACTGCCCTGATGTTGCATCTGGGTGGTTGGTCATCCATCAGTCTTGGTCCTGACTTTTTCTTATTCTTGACCTCTGATTCACAGTCTTTACTCTGACAGAGAGATGAGGAACTTCCTCTCTAGCCTCCTCTGGTGAAAGAGGTGGAATGCTCAATATCCCCAGAGTAAAGGTTAAAAGAAAACAAAATGAATCACGGAAAAAAAAAATAGTACATAAACTGAGTAGATGGCCACTTAAAATGAAGAGGGAATAATAAAGGAACATTGGACAAGATGACTGAGTGCAAGAGCCGTGGCTTTGAGATGCGGAGAAAATGAGGGCTGTGTCAGAGACTGCGGTGGTGTCAGATGGATTTACATAAGAAACACAGCGATCTAAGAGCAGAACCCGGCTTTGGTGAAGGGGCTCAGCTATGGCATGACATGACACAAGACCTCATTTCAATGCAGAGGTTCTTAGGGGCTTCAACACAAATGTATGCACACGGGTGAACATGCAAGTTGTATATATGTGTATCATTATTTTGGGAGGAATGTAGTACTTATGGTATACCTATGTATCCATCCATTGATCTAGCCATTTCCCACCATTTTCCATGTTTAGGCTTTTGTGGTAGATGGCTAAAAATAATATCCCAGATGTTATTCTCCCCCACTGTGTGCTTCCATGTGGATGTCTTCAGAGTAAAGGCATACTCAGAGCAGCATTTGAAATGGCAAAAGTTTGTCGCAAGATCAATTACTGAATGAGTGGAATAAATGGAATAAAGTAAATCCAAGTGAATTATTTGCATTAAGTTCAGCTTTGGTGATCTGTGAAATGCAAGTTTGCAGAGAGAGAAGCTAGAAAAGCAAAATAACTGAATTGCACTTCCAGGCTGACTAGTGTATTAGTGGACAGCTCACCTGCTACAGTAGTTTTCCAACTAGTGCTGTGAACAGTCACAGCATCACCAAGCTTGTTAAACCACATCTTTCACAAAGACTTGGGGATAAATTTTGCTGTGCCATTTTCCAGTGGGACCAGTGGGGAAGAAATTCTGATCAGATGCTCAAACCACCTTGTTCGTCCATCCTGCCCTCCATCCATTCATCTCCAACCATTTATCCAAGTCTGGGTTGTGGTGGAAGCAGGTTAAGCAAGGTAGCCCAAACTTCCTGCTCTCCAGCCACATCCACCAGCTCCTACTGGAGGATACAGGGGCTCTGGGTCTGTGCTACTTTCCCATGTCCAAGCTCATTACCGTGTCTTGAAGTTTGACCTCTAGCAACCCTCCAAAGTAAACTCATGTCACTCATATCTATGTTTTCTGGCCTTGTGTCCACTTTAGCTGCCACAAATGGGCCCAGCACCTTCAAGGGCAGAAATAGAGGGCAGGCAAAGGCGCTATCCCAGATATGCTGCAGAGACCAGCTCTAGGGACCTCGTCAAGCTTCTTTCAGTGCAATGTAGCAGTAGTTCTATTCCAAACTCTGTGTAGATATGTGAGTTGTTTATCTGTGAGTTAGGAAGTTGATTATTTTCTTAGATTTCATTCTTTTGGTCAATACCCAGAGTTCATCAATGTAGCTGAGGGCTGGAACATACATCAACTGGTAAACTGAGACCTTTGCCTTCAGGCTTAGCTCCCTCTACACCACAGGAGTACGGTACCAGGCAGCACATGCATTGCTTCAGATGCCATGCCAATCTGCTTGTTGAACTCATGCAGTCAGTCTCATCTTCGCTAATGAATGAGATCCCAAGACACTTTGAGGCAGCATGGACATATTGTATCATTTGGCAAATAAAAATGTAAACACACACACATACTATACATCACCATTTTGTAAATGTAAAGGAAAAGGCGGGTGTAAAGAACGTCCACAGCTCAGTCCACTTTGATTTCAAATTAAAAGGAGAAAAACATTTATTCTGACGCTCTGTCCAGATCTCTCTTACACAGGTGTGAAATGCAATGAAAGCATGTTGAAATACACACACACACACACACACATACACACACACATAACACTGCCTCGTGACCATAGTAAAAATCTTGCCAGGCTGTGTTCTTCACTCGAGTGTGAGGACCTTGTTGCTCCATTACTGTCTGCTTCTCAGTCTCACACTCACAAACACAAGGTTTCACAATTACACATGCAAACGCATGACACAGATTCACATGTGCACACTAACATAAACACACACAAACTAATTCATTCTCTCACACACACACTCACTCACTCACAAACTCATATACACACACCACGCCGCGCCCCACTTCTGTTTAGGGAAAAAAGTAATTACTTTCTCTCCCTGCCTCAATGCCTTCAAAAGCCTCAGTGGGGCGATTCCCCGGTGAGCCAGTGAAATTCACTTAAACAGCTTTTGAGAGAGTAAGCAGTCTTATTGTTGTGCACTGAAACTTTGATTGGAAAGGAAGAAAAAAATGAGAGGAGGAAGAGGAGGGGGCAGGGGAAGATTGGTAAATAAAACTGTTGGCCAGTATTATTTTTCTCTGTCTTTTTTTCCATTTCTTTTACCTCTTGGAGTTTTTGTTCTCTTTGACTCGGCTAACAACTGTAGGCAGACAACAACAGCAGGTAAAGCAGAGCTGCACAGTATCATGCTGTGTCTTTTAAAACACCAGTAGGGCACAGCATGTGTGTGTGAGTGTGTGTGTGTCTCCCTGTGTGCGTGTGTCACACTCCCGGCCTCCATTAAAAATCCATATATCCTCAATCTTTCACAATCAATTTTCATCACACGTCTTTATGGGCGCACAACTCTATTTTAAGATTGCTCAACCTTGACTTTGAGCCTCTCACTTGGTCCACCTGCAAGACTTTTCCTGTTGGGGCTCTTTAAGTGGCATCAAAGTTGGCACACAAGACAAGTAATATCCCGCAGATCCTCAATCAGGGCGGCTAACATGAGAATCCCAGTGGTATGCCATAGAGAGAAGAAGGACTAAATGAATTAAGAAAGCTTACTCTAAACTCTCTGATGATGCGTCCCATGGTGGACTTGGAGGGAGGGGAGCGGACTTTTTTGAGCAAGTTATCATGTACAAGCCTTATGACGCACTGGAGAGATTTGCAGTGCTGTGTTATAAATTTCATCACGTTGCTGTAGTGCTAATATATTTTTTTTTGTGAAGCTGTACAAACAGTGTGTTTAAATGCAGGCCTTATGAATACATTAAATGGACATTCCAAGAAGCATGTGCACACATACACTCTCTCTCACACACACACACTTTCTTCATGCTCTTGATCATGGCTTGTATGTGTGCATCCCTGTGTGTTTGGAGACTGTACAACACTCTAGGGGAAATAGAAAGGGATGGATGAAGCAGCTTGGAGAACAAAGAAAGTCTAGAGGGACTTTATTAACATATAAAGAGTTGGAGTGTATGTAGGTGTGTGGTGTGTAGTTGTGTGTGCCTCTCTGCATTTGGGTAAATATCTTTGCACATATATGTATGCCTATACTGCCATTTGTTCAAGTATGTGCTCATGTTTTGTGTGAACATGTGTATGTGCTAACAGCTAATTCCCCTGCTTTATGGTTAAAAACAAAAAGGAAAAAAAAAACAAAGACACTGACACTAATAGGGCTGTGAAGAGAAAAGAGATGCATGGCCCCCGTGGCAGCTCCAGGGGCTGAGCATCTCCACATATGTAGGAGCCTGTCTCTATTCTTTCCTCCCGTTCCTTTTCTTTTTTGTTTCATCTTGCCACCTAGTGAATCTTTCAGAGAGAGCCAGTTTATCTTTTGCATGTTTCTCATGCGTGTTTGAGTGATTCCCTGGACTGACGTCAGCTGTAACAGCATACATTCAGATCAGAGGAGAGTGAAACAAGGAGAAAAGGGGGTAAAAGAGAGATATGGCGCAACTGGAAAAAGACAATTCAAATGAGATGGCAGGGTGGAGAGTGTAAGAGAAAGAAGATAAGAGATTGAATGAGTATGTCGGGGAGATGTTTAGAGGAAGACAGACTTTCAGATTTAGCAGCTGGAGTGCGAATAAAAAGAAAGCTCAGGGTAGATATATGCGTGGGGGTTAGCTTTGCTTCTTTCCATCTTTTCCTCCCTTTGATCTCTATGACTTCTTGCCTGCGAAGAAAAGTCGGAGAAAGTGAGAAAGGTAAAGAGAAGGAATGAGAGGCCGAGTCATGAAGGCACAGATAAAGATGAGAGGGAAGGGAGCAAATGAGAATTTGGGTGAAAGAAGTACAGTGGGAGAGAGAGAAATTCATCAAGAAGTGGAGGAGAGGTGAGAAAGAAGTGAGAAAAATTAAAGACAGGGAGCTTGAATTAGAGATATGGAGAGAGAGAGCGAGAGAAGCAGCTGAGTCATGGGGAGAGATGGTGACAGATGAGACGGTGGGGAGTAATACTGGAGGGGAAGGGGGTGAGGAAAAATGGTGACAAAGTTTCACAGCGCTAATTACTATTAAGCAAAGCAATCAAAGTCAGTTAGCATTTGAAATCAAATTAGTTGGTGATGGTGCAGGTGAGGTTATGTGCCTGAGAAAAAATGGAGCTGAAAAAAGGCTGTGACCCCTGAGGAGGAGTTGGAGGAGCATCCTGGTGACTTTTAACGTACCTCAGCTTTTATATATTTAAAACCAAGGTTATGGTTGTGGTTTTGGGAATGTCCTTAGGAAAAGAACGAAGCAGCAACTGAAAGTAAGGTAGTTGCAATAATAGATATAGAGTTGTGAAGAAGAAGATGCGATTTGAGTGTCTAGGCTTCTATAATTAAAAGTCTGGTTTATTTTTTGCATAGACAATGTTAGGTAACTTGCAGTTGCAGCACATGCGATCATCAGAATCAAATATGATAAAGTATATTTGGTTCTTATGAAAAGATACAAGTGTGTGTACAAAAAAAACCCTTAATCAATATTTTATGTAAACTATTAGTTAAATGCCAGACTGACAGAAAAAAAAGTATTATAAACAAAGTTGAAACAATTAAAATTGATGGGCCTTACATAAACCCATAAAATTGTCAAACTATCCAAAAGATCCTCATGACTCTAAAGTGAGACACACTGATGATATCATTGGAAAGAAAACTTTCAGACGGGAATTTGTAATGTAAAATATTCCTGCTTCGTAATTCTATTAGACATTTGTGAGGCGGCAGGCCTTCATGAAGTGAAGTGAACTTTTTCTTCAGCTTCATTAGCAGTTGGGACGAAAGACGCTTTAATCATGAAAGTTATTCACCCTGTCCCTCCATCTTTCTTCTTTCATATCTAGACACAAGCTTTTCGTCTCATTCTGCCAATTTTAATATCTAAATATTAGTAATTCAAAGAGAAAGTGACAGGAATAAAACTGTGTCTGTGCTGTGTATGTGTGTCTGAATTTGCTCCACAAATTAGTATGCCCTGTGTGTTTGTCTGAGTCTGTGCTTGAGTCTGTGCCTTCATGCAAACTCTGTGGCTTAAACTCCTGGGCTCAGGTGTGTGTATGACAATTTGCCCCCAGTTTGTTGGCACATCCGACAAACAATTGATCGGCTAATTGAACTCGGGAGCGCTTTCATGTTTCGACATGTGTTCCTGGATAGATGATGGTGATGGGACGTTTGAAGAAGAAAGCTGCCGCCGTAATCAGGATGCCCTGTCAGCTTCAAATGGATTAGCGCTTGATTTGCGTGCTGGCACTTCAGAGTTCAATTGTGTAGGGGTGGAGGGATGAAGGGGGTGGGCTGGAAGACAGAGAAAGGGAAATGCATTTCAGAGAAGGTGGTGCTCGGTGGATTTCGAAAAACAGGATGCATCCTTTTCTCATTAGCACGAGGGAAAGCCTTTTGAAGTTGGGTTGTTTGGTGGTGTTGACAGCAAATGCGACAAGAAGGCTCCATAATGAAATTTAGGTGCTTGTTTTCTGACAAGCTTTGAGGCATGATAGGAACATACCAAAATCCCCGGCTGACAACAATTCTATGGCTAAATGTTTGCTTTGGATACAAATATGTAATTTATTATTACTATTTTATTTTTTAACTCTTCAGATGGGTCTCTGCTTTGTTCACAGCTCTATAGGGCTTTTGCTGTGTGATGATAGGTATCACTGGAGCTGTAAATTATACACAGTGTGAAATCTCAACATTGCAGCACTGTGCCATCTGTTTATCCTGATGAATTTGGTATGCAGCTCTGCTTTACGCATGCTACATAAACACAGAAGTGTGATCATTTGTTTACGTATTCACATTTCTTTTTTTAATTTTCCTTGGTGAATCTGTGCATTTTCATCTGTGTGCAAGTGTTTTTTTTTTTTATAGTGAACTTCATTTTAGAGTGGCTGTGAACATGTACTTAAGTACAACTTTTATCATTGCAAACACTTTAGCTGTAGTTTATTTCTTCTGCATCTGTAAAGGGCAATCCTGTAAAATAAGCAGTGCTTTGTCTGCCAAAGATGACAAAAATACACAAAAAAGCACCACTGTGTACTTTTTTTAAAACCATAAAATATGTATAAGATGAGTGGTCACTTGACACATTATAATAGAGTGCCATAACTCTCTGTTGAAGGCCTGCTAATGTAATAAGTTGTTGATTATCACTCATCCACCATCACTCAGAGGAGCTCACAGTTCACATGGACTATATTAATTAGACCCAGCTTAATAAGTGATGAGACAGGAAGGAAATAAGGAAGAACACATAAAAGAAATGAAAAAGTGACACAGTTATTAGATGCAGAAGCGCAGACTTGACTGATGAATGTGGTGCGGGCCAGTGTGTAAATTAAGTTTAATATGAGCCATAATATCAAGCTAATTATCCCAAATCATAAAGGAGGGCTGGCATCAGCAGCCAGACCATTTTGCCACCATGTTCTACCACAACATCGCACATGGTGCAAAACATTTTACCCCAGCTTTGGTACAGAACATCAGGGAACCGCTTTGCTTGGTCTTTAGCAGTATCCTTTGTTGGGAAATGTTTGTGTCCATATATTCACAAGCAGAAACAAGGAAGTGAGTTTGGTGACGTACTTGTGCAATGATTGGTGAAACTCACAGGAAACTATGACGACTGGTCAAATTTGTGGGAAAGTTGTGGTGATTGGACAAGATTGTGCAGAGTTTACAGGGATTGGTTGAATTTGCATTAACTGTTGTGATCACAACAATTAAAATACAATGAGAGTTGGTGATGGAGCTTGTCAAAATAAACAAATAAGGATAAGAAACAAGACATACAGTGTTTCTTGTAAAATCTGATTAGTTGTTTTGGAAACTAATACAAAGCTTCTCCTGCTTTGATAGTGTTAGATGACAGGGAATCACACAAACAACAAGCAGTTGATGAAATACACAAGTACAGTAAAATAAAAAAATAAATAAAAATAAGTACTGTTAAAATCAATTAGTGTGATTTTTTTTTTTTAAATTGTGTCTCATGCACAAACATTTTTGTATTTTTTTATCTTTTATCTTTCTTAAAATCCGTCTTTCCTTGAGGGTTGCTCAAACAAATGAGTCAGATTCAGCAAGCTGTCTTAACCACAGAAACATTTCCTTAATTGCTCATTTCAGCTTGATGAATACTACCTGCACATGAGTGTATTCTTGAGTTATGATCACCTGTGCTGCTCCTTTTGTGGGCAGGTGTGACTCACAGAAATGTCACCCAAGAGTGAAAAGAAGAGTTTCATACTGAAGAGTTTCTAGGAATCAGAGGACGGAAACATAACAGAGTTAGTAGTGTCAGTAGCAGGGGACATGACAGTCACGGAAATAGATGAGAGAATACATTCCATTATAGGTGATGTGATATGTTACCCTGTCTGGTGCAACGGAGGATTTTCAGCTGGCCAGCAAAGACCCTGGGGTACAGAGACTCTCTTGGAGAGTGAGAATTTTCCTAGCATCTACTGAACTGTAAAAGATGTTGTGTTGAAATACTCATGCCAATAAAATCTATAAAAGTAACTCTTTTGAACCTCTGTGGGGAAAAAAAAAACGCTAGCCATGAGGCACCTCACACTGGACTGAACTTTTTATTTTAGTTGATTTTGATAACATATTGAAATTCCAAATAGGAATTATAGGTCGTTTGTCGCTACCCTCTGATACGATTCACAGGAGTGTCTCCTGAAATAGAGCTCGTATAACAGCAGGCGTAACCTTAATTGACCTTAATTGGCCTATGCAACCTTCATCATCATGGTTACAATAATAAACTCGCAATTAGGCTTATAGAACTGTCATGGTTTGGTTAGGTTTAAGCACAAAACCTGGGTTATGCTGGTCAGGTTTAGAAAAAGCCCCACATGGTTTTAGGGATTTCAGTGTTGGTCAGTTTGTCAGTTCACCACCATGGTCGATCTCAGCAACTGTTGGATGGGTTGTCATCAAATTTAGTACAGATGTCTATGTTCCTACAGTATGAATCCATATAACCATGATCCCCTGAATTTACTTCTAGCGCCACCATTTGATTTATGACAGAAACAATTACAAGAATGCTAACCACCACCCAAATTTCCCCAAGGGACCTCCCAAAGGGATTAATAAAGTATATTCTATTCTATTCTAACGTGCTAAAGTAAGACTGTAGACATAAAACCAGCTAAACATCAGCATGTAGCACTATCAGTGTATGTTAGCATGTCTTTAGCATGGCTCTAGACATTTGTTTCCATTGTGAAAACAGACAGACTCTACTTGCCTCGTAGGACAGGCCTGAACAACTTAATTTAAAAACTCTAATTATGCGAACAATTTGTGAATCGGACAAGTTTTTGTATCTAAGTATTTGTATCTTCCACTTAAAAGCAAATCTCTTTGTTCTTGCCTGAGGCCCAGTGGTTGCCTTGTGAGATTATGATTTCAACCTAAAAGAGTAAAATTCAGTAAGTGCACAGTAATTAGTGAATATGTATTGGTCCTTCGTGATATTAATTCAAAAGAAAAGGAAAGAAAAAAATGGTAAAAAGAGACATGGCAAAGAACAGCCTGTGAAACACTAATAGCCTGTCTGAAGACTTTATTCCAACTTTTTATTTATTTATATACAGTAACATTATGTTCCCAGAAAGACAAAAGCTGTTCTAAGATGCCGTTGATGTTGTCTTGTTTTGTTTTCACCCGTCGGAGACGAAACAGAAAGAAGGAGAAAACAAGGGCCTGAATTGCTCTCTCCCCCTGAGAGCACTGGCGTGGTCTTCCCCTGGTGCCACCAGGGACGTTTTCCATCCTCCTTCACCCACTTCAGGGAGCGTCGCTCGTCCCCAAAGACTCCGCAGCATCCCCGCTCCCCAGAATAACTAGGGCATCTGGGAGAAAACTTCACAGCATAATTAAAGGAGTGTTTGTGGCTTACACCCTGTCTCAGTTTGTGTGTACGTGTTCGTACATCACAGAACAAAGATACTTTTGGGAGGAGAGTTAAGTGATTAGTTGCAATGTGCAACCCAGATGTTGATGACATCCTTCTACCTGCTTTAACTACTATCCTTAAACCCTGATGAATGGTGCTTTAAATGATGCAACAGTTTGTGGTTTTTAAAAATCCAAAAAGACCTTGTTCCTCGGCTTTGAGTAGTACACAGTGCCCTAAAAACACAATAGAGATCTGTTGAGGCTGATAGTAGCCATTTGTTTTAAATCAGGACTACAGTGGCAGTAGCACATTATCTTGTTATCATACTCCTTCGAATCGCTCCCTTTCTTTTGGCCTCATTACCTTTTGTACACTCCCCTCCATTTGTTTTATTCTCACCCCCTTCATCTCTGCAGCTCTCCCCGTCTCCCTGTGCGTTATTCTCTCTCCTCCTCATAACTGTAATGAGCTTCCCTCCGCTCCTTTTTTTTTGCTGTGGGAGGTGAGGGTGTGTTGGAGTGAAAAAAATGAATGCTGAAAGACAGAAGAAGTAAGAAACAGAGTGAGACACTGGAAGCAAGAGCAGTCGCAGAGAAGAAGAAACCGGCGGCACGAAGCTCAGTCATTTTCCCAGCCAGTCAGTCGTTAAGTTAGTCAGTCAGTCCGCACAGACTGTACCCCCACGGTGGCTTCTTCTTAACTCTCCATTTCATGGATGTAGAGGAAGAGGTAGCACTCACTTTGCAAAACATGAAAGAACACTTTACATGGCAGAGTGCCCTCGGATTCCTTCCCCTCTTCGCACTCGCTGTCAAAATATTGACAGAAGGAACGGAAAGCAAGCTGCATTTTACTCTCATGTATCAGACACTTTGTCCTTTTGAATTATTGATATTCCTGGAAGGGGGGCTGTGCTGGACACAGTACTATCCTCAGGTCTTTTTTACACATCTTCAGTGGTAGTACCTGTGGAACCAATCTGTAGCTGGCAACAGATTGCCGGCTCAAAGCTCTTCCCTGTTAGAACTATGGTGTTGCTCAGGGCAAAAAAACAAAAAAAACAAAACGACAGCGTGGCTCTTAGTGAAACACCTGGCCGCATGGCCTGCAGGGACGTTGAGAATGTTTAGCTAATGGCAAATTGTAGAGGTTGCAGGCTCAAGTTTGCAGGATGGCTGTGTTGCCAAAGTGCCCTTAGGTGTAGGGCCCGGCATATTCATTTGTAACCGTGTTGAGAAAAATACAGAGAGAGAAAAAGTGTGACCTCAGACATTCCATGAAATGCTGTGAGCAAACACATATCCATGTCCTCCAAGCAGAGCGTGCACAATGGTAATAGTTGTAGCTGCTGACAGTACATGAAAACATCTAAATCATAGCTTTCCTGCACAGAAACGCCACCTTAGCATATGGTTGTATTTTGTGGGGATGAAGTAAGTTTTTGTCTGCATTTGGAGTAGCTTTGCTCACACTGAGTGTTTAAGCTTTCACATCTCACAGACCAAAACTAATTTAACAGCTTTGATGTGCATTTGATGCTGTGTTGAATTACAGTTTCAGGCATCTATCACCAACCACACAAAATATACACGCTTTTAATGACTCATTCTGAAGAAGATGTCAGTATATTTCTTTGATATGCAATATGTGAGCTAATTACCATATTGGCCAGAATATAAGATGACCCTGATAATAATTAAAAAAGAAATAAAATAAAATGAATAATAATAATTAAAAAAACAAAACACCAACACCTATTTTGGGAAAATGCACAAACCTAAGGAAAAAAGAGTCCTCATCTTCCTTCCTTGTAAAAGTGAAATATGAAATTCTTCCATTGAAGCAGAATGTACCGTAACATTTGTGTAGCTCGTGTATCAGTCACATGCTCACACCCATCTGTCAGGCTCTCAGAAGTGGTCAGAGTACTTTTCTGTGACTATTAGCCTTGTTCAAACTGTCTTTTGAGCTCTTAATCAGAACATTCGGTGACACTGGAAATTCTTGGCTGTTAGATGGATGTTTCGGCTCCTGGTCTGTTTGTGCAGTAAAGACTCATAGAGACACTTTCAGTTTATTTTCATTCGTCGGGAATTTATTTCTCTTTGGTTAGAACAGCAGGGGTTTCATGTCAGAAACCCCTGCTGTTCTTACTTCTAACTTGATTAACACTTTTAGTGTTGACTAAGTCTCAAAGACACACGATAATTGGACTTCAAGTAACTCACTAGCCTAGCAACATTAAGGCTCTTTCTCTGTAGAATATTTAAGCGTTGCAGTGTTATCTCCCCAATCAAAACAGAACCTGCAAACAATTTTTTTAGAAAGTAATGTCCATAAAAAATGTGTAATCTTTTTTGTGTGTGTGTGCCGACCATGCATGTAGTCTGTTGCACTTGCTCCTGCTTGTTTTCTTATTTTTCCAACTCTTTCTAACTTTCTTCTTTTGCTCCCCTCTAAACATACCTGTAGTGAGAGTTCTGGTCTGTTTTTATAATCATGGAATTACTTTGTAGTGAGTGTCCTCCGTGGTTACCTAGTTTACACCAGGCACCACTATCTGAAGCATAGTGACCAGATCAGTGGACATCCTTGTAGAAATCAGGAGGAGGACACACAGAAGATGCAGAGGAGGAATCAAGTGACGAGGGTAGAGAGCTGGGTTCAGACAACAGAGACTGATGGAGATAAAGAGATATGAGGTGTAGTTCCCTGCGATCTTCATGATCAATATGAGATCACTGGACAATAAGATGAACAAGCCAGCGTCCCTAGTGAGGAATCGGAGGGACTTCTGTGAGTGTAGTGTTATGAGTTTCACAGAGACGTCTACAGCACTGTTTGATTTAATTGCTTGGGCAGGATTACTTGATACTAAGTGTAGTAGTTTTGTTTTACACCTACTTGTGCAAGATCAGGTCTTCATAACTAAATCTCAGTTTAAACCAGCAACCATGAAATGACACAGTCAGCTGAGCCAATACATGGCTAAAATACTGTGTGTACCAGTATGTGAGAACAAAAGAAAATAGTAAACATACATTTCACATGGTTGAATAAGATATAAATAAAAAAAAATATGTTAAAGGATTGTTGTGGTGTGTTTGCACGGCTGCCCAGAAATATTTCGCTGCAATTATAGTGGCAGTAGCTTGTATACATGTACATTAGTTTAGCAAGTTTATAATGTTTCCTTACCTGATAATTACCTGTTTCACTACTACCAACCCATCCTGAACAAGAGCTGTGACCACAGCTTCAACCACACTGACTCCTGCTCTTTGATTATGAGCGGATACACATCTAACATCATACCTGCCCCCTCAAGTGCTGCCTGCTCTTAATTTAAGTGTGTCTCTTCACTCCCACATCTTCATAATGACTTGTGGTGTACCTTCACAACAAAGGCAAAGAGTCACCGTTTCCCAGGAAGTGTGTCTTTTCCATGAAGTCTGTGCCCTTTCCCAAATCAGGCCCTTTCCACTTAGCACTTCACGCTGCATGAAGTCAGGCCCACAGCAGTGGAGGACAATTTGCAGTCAGTGGGAGAGTATAAATAAACAGGTAAACTCTTGCCATATAAGCAGGAAGCAGCCATCACCATGGATACAGGCGGACTCCCTGGTCGCTCAATGATTGTCTTACATTATGAGCTGTTAACCTGTAAATGCAAACATTACCAAAACAATGAACACATGCTGTAAAATAGATTTACTCTTCATTATTAGATGTCCACTACACTTTAGCTACACAGCTGTAATAAAATACGTTTTAGTAAAGCCTACCAAAGGTTTTCTTGCCTCACCAGAAATTATACTTTAGTGAGGTAGCCAATAAAATTCGAATGATGGTTCCTCCATTCACAAGCACATGTGCTTCCATTTAGGGTCAGTAAAGATACAGTATGGGGGGTCACTGCCGGTGCAGACTCTCAAAGGGTTTTTTTAAATTATGAACTTCCACTCCCACAGGACTGCACAAACTTGGTTGGGCAAGTGGATAGGACGGGGTGGGGTTGAACTGCTTTTGCAGGGGGTCCTGAGAATTTGGGTTTGGCCCGATGGGGCAATCAAATCTTCAGAGCTGGTAATCAGTGCCAATGATGTTGCCAGAATGGCCATAGGACTACAGTTACCATTTTTGTGTTTAGATTGTGCTAAGAAATGTCAATAAATCAAGCTTCTGTTAATGTTGTACTGTATGTAGGTGTTACTGTAGAGCAGTGAGACATAAAGTGAGAGATTGTTCACTGAATGGGTCCTAGGTGGTGGTAAATGTGTGGTTGGGTAGACATGTTGATGGTGAATATCCGTTTTAATGCGGTGCAGTATAATAACACTTTGAGAGTCTGAGAGTCGTTAGTTTAACTTTGAGTAGTAATTGGATGTTGTTGATGTGGGCAGTCACACACATCCATCACCTACTTCCAATCTCCCTCCAACGCCAGAAATGTAGGCTAACACACTGATGAGTGAAGAGGCAGTCACCCCACAATCACCATTACACCATTTTTTTTGACACCTATTTCATTAAAGCACTGAAAAGTGCTGGTGCAAAATTTGTTATGCTTGACAATAACCACCCAAGTTATGCAACACACATTTCCTCCATTATTCACCTGAACGACTTAATTCAAACCTGCCTGAAAGATCTCCATAGAGTGCCCAAACTCCACAGCTGCTCAGGTTCAGAGGAGTTAAGAGCCTTTGAAAACTGTATTCCAAACAGGGACATTATGTCGAGTCCGACCACATCTATTTATGAAGCACTCCCAGCTAAATAAGTAGCATAGCAGATGCTGTTTTCATGAATTACTATTATTACAAGAAATTCAAGCACACCGTCAAAGTTTTACATACAAAATATGCTCTGGGGTGTTATGCAGCTTTTCTGTCTAGTTAATCAGGTGTTATCAGTACCTGCAGTTTTTCATGGTCTTGTGATCGTGGAGTTCAACACTGAATAAATAAACTACTGTTTTTTTTCTTTTCTCAAGACAACATCATTTGCAATTTGAACCTCATAATTTGGCATTCTACAGGATGCATACTGAAGTATATTTCGCAACATAGAACGCTGTCTAAGGAAAAGAGAAATCTTTAAATGAAATAAGTAGCTTTTTCAGGTCTGAAGATGATACAGCAGCTGAGGAGTCATGTTTCTGATAAGCCGCATGTGGAAATATATGGTCGGTCCTCAAGTGAAAAGCAGACTGTTGTCACTCGTCTTCACCCTCACCTTGTTCAGACAGGTATGCAGCACTGTACATTTGGCTTTAAACTGACCGAGAAAGTGAGTTTGAACCATTGGACCTCAGCAGAGTCTCTGAGTGCTGCCTGGGGGTATCAGGCAGTGTATGATAGGAGCCAGGTGGGGCGCTGACATTTAGCTAACAAAGAGCATGGTAACGTGACCCCTGTGGGGTTGTAGAGGAGTCGATCGCTAAGCCATGTTGCCGTGTATCAGATGAGCTGCTGACATTTTTTATTTTTTATCACTTTCACACCCACAGTCTCTCTCACCCTCGCTGTGAAAAGTCAGTTCCACATCCACTTACCTCTCAATGCATTTACAATGAGTCACAAGATCGAGCAAGTGCTGGGAACAGGGCATGGAGGTTGAAAGCCTTTTCGCATTATCTTCAGCTTTCTTAATACTTTACTTTAGTAGATTGTTCCTGTGCTTTTACTGCACTCTTATCATGTGCCGTGGATAGGCCTATTTATGTTTGTTTTCTTTCATTATAGAATGATTAAATCAATAAATGAATAGAATATTTATTCTTGTTTGTTTTATACTGCCCTCCTGTAAGAAACTACCCCGTAGGTCATGTGTGCAAGCAGCTACAGTAATTCCAACCCATAGTTACCTTTTATTGTGAGGTGACCTCTAGCGGCCGTAACTGTGATGGGAACAAAGGAGGAAGTGAGATGCTGTAACACGCTGAGCGATGAAGTCTGTGTGAGGAGGAGGATGGATCAACAAAACACAGGACTTTCACACAGAAGACTGCTGTTTATTTGCTGTGTAAAACCAACAGTTAGCATTGACTCTTCTACCGACAACCTTAACCAAGTGTTGTAATTATGGTTTATTATTGTAACCATGACAACAAAGGTCCTCTAACCTTATGCTAGTATTTATTTTAACCCAAACCATGACCACGTACCATGACGGCGAGGGTACAGTCCACATGCCCACAATGCTTCTACAGGTCATATCTAAGGGTAGGGACAAAAGACCTCTGTGGTCATTTAGGTTGATATAAGAATAATAAGCGATGCTTTATAAAGGCCTTATAATATGTAACTAACATCACCGGGATGACCACCGGGATCTCAGGCTGTTGAGTCACTGGTTAAGTAAGCAACGTCAAGAGCCTCTCATATTCTAATCAGCCAACAAATCTGCAATTATAAATGTTAAGAAGTCATTTATAGATGATAATGAAAATGTATATAGCTATGAATGTTAATAACTCGTTAATAAAGGGTCCTTAAAATAACCCATGTCTGTAGTTTAAATGTTAATAAGATTTTAATCAGTGAATTTTGGTCTTTTTCAGAAGGTCAGAGGTCTAACAGGCAGCTGGAGGAGTATTCATGGTAAATTAAAGGGCTAAATGGATAATACTGCAGGAGGATAAACACCAGCCTAATGCTGACAACCCAAAAATTAAACTTATTAATGGTTTGTAACTGATTTATGAAGTATTAATGTTTTTTTAGCCATTAATAGAGCCATTAGTCACAATACGACTTTTAAATCTTCTATAAAGGTTGACAAATTAGAAAGATTTATCAAATCAGTAATACAAAAATTGTGGGTGAAAATTGTATTTAATACTGCCATTAACAGCGCAGCACTCATTTGTTAACCAATTTACTTTTCCATTATTCCATTATTTATTATCAGGGAGATTCAGCAACAGCAAACAAACTTCCTTTAAACAATGCTGATATTTCTCCCTGCAAATTAGTAAAAATCTAAAATGATGAGCCTCCATGGCTGACACCCACCAAAGCACAAATTAGAAGTAGCAAAATTAGTGTTTGAGACGCTAACCTCTAAAATGGGATGATTCATACAGTCTGAGTCTTAATTGGAGCAAGTACGAAGCCGGTGGAAGAGCTGCATCTGATGCAGTCAGCTGTGGTGGTTAGGGCCAGGAATAACAACAACTGTTGGAGGTAGACAGTACAGTGTCATGACAGCTGCAGGCTGCAGAAGTGAGGCACATTCAAATACGAGAGAAGCATTAGAAATTCAATCCACTTTTTTTTCATCATACATGCAGTCCACTAACACGTGACCCATTTTTTTGTGTCATGACCCACCAGAGGAAGACATGGGATATAAAACGATAGAAGAAAACTTGCTCCATATGTTAAAGAGTAGTAATTGAATCGCTAATTGCCTAATTTACATGTAAATCGTTGCAGAAATAGATGTCTTAACATATGAAAAGTACACCTATATACACAATATTGCAATATCAAGGAATAAGTGCATCATCCCTCACTGTCCTATTACTTCCCAGTTTCCTCTTAGGCATGTGCTGACACACACAGACTTTGTTCCACAGAGCAACGGCTGAATAATTTCCGTTGACTTCCTGGTGCATTGGCCACCGGAGGCATATTCATAAAAGCAAAGATCTAAGACATTAATTCACATGATTTCATTAAAGATGTGTGATTGCATTAAGCCTTTTTGTTACACAGCAGCAGTGGTGTATATACTTTGTGTGTGTGTGTGTGTGTGTGTGTGTGTGTGTGTGTGTGTGTGTGTGTGTGTGTGTGCGCGTGTCGCCCCTTGTGTAATTTGATTCAGGGGATTTCCAAGCTTATTTCGTCACTTAATTAACTAGAGAGGAGTATCGCTGGCATGATTTTTCCTTTCTGTTTCAGTTTTGTTTACCTCTTGGCCACAGAGGTGTGGAGTCATTCGGAGGTCTTTGGCATCATGTGCAGATTAACGCCTGTCGACTACTGTGGAATCTTCCATTGCAACACCGATTAGGGGATGATAAAATCATCCTAATGAAGCCTCATTTCTCAAACATCCTCCGTATGTCTTAATGGCCTCGTGTAATATTCCCATGTGAAAGTGCCCATTATGACGGCAATTAAAGACATTCCAGAGGTATTTTTTTCAAAGCCCACACAATAGGAAATTTGAATATTGTACCCAACGATATTTCTCATAATAATATCAACCTTCACAATTACCCCTGCCTTGTACTAATTACAGACAATTAGTTGCAGAGACAGGTAGAGATATCAGACTCTTTCATCAAGTATTAGTTTCAGCTGATTATGAAGAAGCCGCACATTGCATCTCCACACACAACTCTCCCCATAGGCCTAATTGGGTCTTGGATGATTCCAGCGTTGTTTATTTAGCCCTGATTACACCTGGGATAAAGGCTTCAATTAAAACCAGAGCCGTAATGATCTCGTCTCAAATGCCAGCCGTGTACCACCGATGGCCTCTCACAGAAAGGTCACTAACACTCACATCAGCACATTGTGCAGTATCATTCTTTCTTAAGATTTAATGCTTCGGCATCTGAGAGATAGTGGCCTTGTTGAACGCTAAACATCATAAATACTTAATCACAAACTTTCTTCTCAGAGCCATCAGGGAGGAAGACAACAAAGTTAGTCATTTAAAGGTACTAAAATGAGATATTTATTCTATCTGTGTTTATATCACATAGTGCCTCAGGGCTACAACCATACCAAAGCCTGATTAACATGCTGACAACAACAGCTGAGGAGGTGTGTGTGCGTGTGTGTGTGCGTGTGTGTGTGTGTGTGTGTGTGTGTGTGAGCGAGCATGTTTGTGGGTGTGTGTGTGTGCAGGCCTGTGTTTGTGTGTGTGTGTGAATGTGTGGTGGAGAGGAAGAGTGCACTTGAACGTTTCTCATTTGTTTCCCTTGTTTACCTGTAGGGCATTGCACCAGAGCAGAAGCATGAATTGCTCGCTATTGACAAATCACCCAAAGCTGATTGCTGCATTAGCTCTGCTTTTAAAATTACTCTTCACTTTGATTGCTTCATCATTGCTTTCTCAAAAAGCTCAGATGATGAATTACGAATTTCATGTATTCATCCTTACATTAGTTTGAGGTGTCAAGGACAAGGAATGGAGATAGCGATTTGTTTATCTCCTTTCAGACCTTTTTTTTTTGTGTGATTGTGTCTGAAATAATAGGGTTAGAGAGAGCTGTGTCTGTAGCACCGGTGGAAGGCAGGAACCTGATTAGGCCACACAGGAAGTGTGCTTTTCATCTCCTATTTCTCCAGGTTGCATCAGTGCAGCTTGTCATTGACACATCCTTCCTCGCTGAAAACACATGGGGTCTAAACCAACATTTCCCACCTGTCAAATTATTTCCTTTATTTCGTGATAACAACATTGTCGACTTGACATCATGCATATACCTACAACTGTCATTTTAACTAATTTTGACACCGTGCACTGCTGTAAAGCGGGTTCCTTTTCTTCTCCCGTGTCAGGGATAGCCTTAGCAAAACCGTGTTCCACTTCTAATTGTCACTGGGAGTACATGAAACATTTCCTGCAGCATGATTCACCCCACATCCAACCTCCCTTTGCATCATGGGAGTCCCTTGCATCCACTGCTGTTCCAGAGGCAGTTGCAGACTGACTACTCCTATCACCATCCTTCATATATGTCAACCTAAAAGGAAAATTAACATAGAACTTTTTTTTTACATTGTGTTACATGCCCTTTTCACCCTACAATGAAATGTGACATACTTACACTATGATTTTCTGCTGTGGTCAAAGTAGACAATTTTTTAAAAATAGCATTATCAGAAGGTCCTAAAAACCTGTTTTCATTATCATACATGAACGTAGATGTTTATGCCAAAGTTAGAACTGTTTCGCCTTTTCCCCATGAAATGAGATTTCTGTTTTTGTCCTTGCTCTTCTCGTTGGTTTGAGGAGAGCAGGGCTCAGCTGATCTCATGGTACCGTCACAACTAATGGATTAAACAAAGAATCATCTAAATCGAAGCAGCACAGGTCACAACATTCTGACTTTCACTCTCTAGTATGGGCCACGCCTCCAAAATACAGGCTTCTACATTTCCCACAATGCAGCTCACTACCATCTTTCATTAGACTCTTCTTTCCCCCTAAATGCCCATTTCTTTCAAACCCCACACCTTGAGTTTGTAGCACAGCCTTCTTGTTCCTTGCTGTTCAGGATGAGATAACCCTGATCATCAAGGTTATTGCTTACATCTTTGGAAGGTTCTGTCCAGAGTTGTAGAAATCATTATACAACTGTTTTCCCAGGCTAAGCACTGTTCCTTGAAAAAAAAAAAAAAAGTGTGCTTCACATCTAGAAACCAGTGGGATGACTGTTTAATATTCTAGTGAAATACTAAACATTTGAACATTTGAGACTTTAAATTTACTTACCAATTGAAATAACTGTATTAAATTAATAACAATAATCAAAAAACAAAAACAAAAAACTAGAGTTACCTTCAAATCTCAGTGTGCATTTGGAGCTGGAGCTGTTGCCACTGTCTTGCGCACACACCCCACCCATCTGTTTCTCCAAGCCATATACGACAAATACCAGGAGTATTTTACAAACACCATTTAACCCAGCTCTGATTCCTACTTCCTCAACTGTGAAACACAGATGATTTGGTTTATGTGTTGGGGAAGGAACAACAAGGCATATTCCATCCAGATTGAAATATTTGTCATCACGCTCTTGTGAGGCTACCTCTCTCCTTCTCTCTTCCTTGCACTCTCCCTCTCTCTCCCTGACAAATATGTGCCGTACTTAGACTCCACAAGCAGCATTATATGACTCACCAAGTTAAGATTTATTCCTTCCATTACTTCGCACCGTTAGTGTCTTAATATTGGGACTTTCAAACTTGCACCAGAGAGATGAAAAACAAAAAAAGAAACAGTAGCCTTGTTTTGTTTTTCCTTGCTCATATAATTTCCTATCTTAAAGCAAAAACCTTGAGATAAAAACTGTTTTGGTTTTCCGTAGATAAATTTTACCACCTCTCTCTCTGCATCCCTTGTTATCAGAGCATGCTTGGGAAATGCGAGTGACAGGTTTGTGTTTCTGGTAATGTATTTGCCCTTTGCATATATAAATCAGATTCTCTACGGTGTGCAGACTGAAGCTTTTAAATGTGACAGGTATCAGTGTCGAGATCGGCTCATCTGAGGGCGCGGCACTGCTTGCTCCTTTCTGCTAATTCTGTCAAAGCCACTGGGACTCCTAATAAGAAACAACAGTGCCTTGATGTTTGGCCCTCTGGCATGTGAGGTTTATTTGTGGGCGGTGTGCAAAGACACACATGCATATCTATGCATGCATATACACATACTTAGCAAATGCATATTTCCACTCGCTTTTACTCTGCGACAAAAACACACACAGAGTCACACACAGCCACAGGCATAAAAGAGGTGCAGAGATGCTGGAGCATTCATAACAGGCTCACAACAGAAATAGGCCCTATAATTTACCTGTGCTAAATGCAGCTTTTTAGTAAGTGCCAAAGCAACCGGCATCCTACTCTCCCACTCCACTCTCCTCTGCTCTTATTCCTCCTCTTCCTCGTCCCTCCTGCCCCAGATTGTAATTGTCTCCTGAAAGAGCACACAGTAAATAAAGGTAATGCAATATTTTCTCCGGAGTTCATCTTGTGAGAGAACTAAGTTTTGAAATTTAACTTGGGAGCTGGTTAGATGAATAATGGCTTTTCTGAAATAGTTTTCAAGGTTAGCATTCACTGAAAAGGACACGCTTTCACATCTGAAGTCCTTCTTGTGGAAAATAAACACAGCCCCTGGAAGAGGAGATTTTATGTTTCTCCTTTGCTTTAGTGCTAATTTTTGGTGATGAAAACACACACATACTGACAGTTTCTCAGTCTGAGTTTGTCTCTCATTCTCTCCGGCTCTCTGTCTGTGCTTCTCTGTGTCAAAGTCTCTCTCACCTCCATCATCTCCTTCCTCTCACCCCAGCTGCTCCTGCACAGCCTCTGTGACATCTCCTCCAGCCTTTCCTCCGCTCTTTTCTTTGTACCAACCATCCTCTCCCCTACCTGCCATCATCTTTCTCTCATCCCTAAGTGCTGCTTTCCACTATCCACCCTCCCAGTCAGCTTCCCACTGCTGTCTCCATGGTGTAGTGATGGTCACCATGGCAACTGTCAGGCGAATGGAGGGTGGCTCACAGGACTGCACCCTCCATTCGGGTGTGAGGTTGTGGAGGTAAAGGGGACCAGTGTGGTAAGCTGAAAGGGGTTTGGCAATGGCATGGTGACACATTATCAAACACCACTGGAAAATCTCTCTCTCTCTCTCACACACACACACACACATGCATGCAGCGCACATTAATACACACACATACGTACTACTACTTACAGTATGAATGTACATACACCCCCACTCTCTCACACACACACATACACGCACACATACTTAACAGGCACAAAGAAGCTCTCGGTACAAGAGCATTAGAGCTGAGAGGCTTACCATTGGAAATGGGGTTTTAAGACTACCTGTGGATTCCCATACAAAGAGAGTGAACTAATGTAAAACTGGCTTAGATGGAGAGGAAAATGCAACATGCGATTTCACAAAACTTCAACTGAATCATAGAACTGAAAGTGAGTCGCTTTTGCTGGAATAAAGTGAAGAGAGAAGAAAGTGCCTATTACCTGCACCCGAGGAGAAACTCTAAGCTATTGTTTTATTTACCAATCTCTCAGGCTCCGTCTCCTTCTTATTTTTTTTTTTTTCCATCTGCGGGCTTTAATCTCGGAATGCAGCTGAGCTCCCTATGAAAAGACATTAGATTACCTTGGACAGTTTGGTCAATGAAAGTAGACGATGAGAAACATAAGCAAGAGATAAAAAAGTACTGGAAGCCGGTGATGGGAAAGCAAGAAAAGGAGGGAGTCGAGTCAGGTGGAGGAAAAGACCTACACATAAGAAAACAGTAACACATACAAGCAAGTGGGTACATGGCAGCAGACAGGTAAGACTGACAAATAAAAGTGTGCTGTGCTGAGGAGCAACCAGGCAGGTAGACAGACAGTCCAAGAATGTGTCAGACATGTTAATAGGTGGTTGTCAGCCAGCCAGGCAGTCATAATCCATAACTCCATCCGTATTTGGAACCTGTTTTCATTAACCTTGTAGACCCTTGTGTTAGTGCGCTGCATATATGCAACACTTGCAAATTCAATCGGGGCCATGTGCACGCACGCGCGCGCACACACACACACACACACCCACAGCTCAAATTCACTTGCACCATGTAAGCCTAATGACTGGAGTTTATTTGTGCACAGACATGTGAAATGGTTGACCAGCCGGTGCATAATTTCTGCAAGGCCTGACTCGTTAGTCCCAGGTCATATTGAACTCCACATGACTGCTGGCTCGCTGATGGGAAATAGGAATGGTAGCATTAAGTGTGAGTATGCATAGGTATCATTATATAAATGAAAATTAAATAAATGAATAAAACTTTATGAAATAAAGAAAAAACTACCAAATTAAAACAAATATGTTTTTACTAAGCGAACTATGAAGATTCAACTAATAGTGACAGTTTTATTGGATTTTTTGTCATTGTAGTCAGTTATCATATAAAAGTGGCCTTTTTTCAGATTCTTCTTGTTCTTCTGTGACTTCTTGTGGAAGTCTTTTTTTTTTAAATTTTATTTACTTATTTAATATTGGCCATGTTTGACTTCCACAAATGTAACAGATACAGTAAGTGGCCACTGTGATTATGTCCAAACTGAGAGAGGACGAGCAGGGGGCAGATAGACAGACACACAGCATCAAGGGGACACAAAGAATTGGAAATGAATTCCAGTGAAAATGAATCCATCTCGATAACACTGAAGTCAGCTGTGAGAAAAAAAAAAGAAGAGCGAGATGCACTGTGCTCTGAATGCAAGTGAAGCAAAGGAAAGAGAGTCTTCAGTCAATCAAAGTCAGAAGTTGACTGGAGTAACTGCTCTGCCGTGGAGACAGGTTAGATTCCATCCAGGTTAGAGTCCATCTCTCTCTTAGATTCCTCCTCTTGTCTGCCAGAGAAGACAATGCAGCTGTAGAGTTAGTTTAAAATTCCTGTTATTATCTGTGGGGGCTGCAGTAAGTGGCAAGCTGCCCAAATTGAGGAAGTGAGAGTGCATTGAATGTAGATTTTTAATAAGCATTAGTATGTCTGCCATCACACAATGCCTTATTCAATCTACTCCCCAGTTTCAAGCTGTGAAATGATAATGATTAAGGTGATATGTGTGTGTGTGCATGTGTTGTTTGTGTGAGTGCTCAATATGTGTATTTCTTTGCTTGAACACACACGTTTTGGTATACATGCAGAGTTTTCAGGGATTGAAAGGATTTGGGCGGCTGTATAGTTCACACTTCCATAAAGCTCGAGCGTTTTGCATATGCATCTGCACTTTTTTGTACTTTTTTTCTGACAATTGCCTGCACACTTGTGCTTCTTGAGTGTTGCTGGTTGTTTAACTTTTCTTAGTAGTTTTGTATGCCAGCATGCATGAATGACTTTGTATCAGTGTGTGCGTCTGTATGTGTGTGTGTGTGTGTGTGTGTGTGTGTGTGTGTGTGTGTGTGTGTGTCTGTATGTGTGTGTGTGTATGTGTGTGTGTGTGTGTGTGTGTGTGTGTGTGTGTGTGTGTGTGTGTGTGTGTGTGTGTGTGTGTGTGTGTGTGAGTGTGAGTGAGAGAGGATGGGGAATGAGCAGTCTGTCATGCCTGAGAGGGAGCCAAGCCTGTTTAAATTGCCTTCTGGCTTCCAAGCCTCTCATCTGCAAACTGGCACCTCTTGTTCTCTCTCTCTCTCTCTCTCTCTCTCTCTCTCTCTCTCTCCCTCTCTCCCTCTCTCTCTCACTCCCCCATCCTCTCTCTTTGCTTTGTATGTCCGCCTCTGTCTTTCCTCCTGTTTTGTATGTATGCCTCTATTCTGTCCTCCCCCGTCTCTTTTTTGCTCTTCTCTCTTCGTCTGTCTGCTTCTCCCTTCACTGTCAGTTCCTGTCAGTTTCTCTCCGTGATGCACCTCTGTACTGAAAACAATGACACTATTAACTTTCCTCTGCAAACACGCGCACGTTCGCACGCTCACATGCTGTCAAATCACGCTACTTATGTCATGCTTCGGCTGCAGCCTCATCTTAAAATTGTACAAAAACACAGATACTGCAGGCCCACTTGTTGCCTACACTTAGTTTGTAATACAATATCAGACTGACACAGCTATTTACAAATCAAACGCAGTAATTGCACTGAAAAGTGTCACGGATCTGCTAAAAGCAGTGGGCTTTTAGTTCCTGTATGCTACTTTCAGTCCCCATTCATCACACATATACTTTTGAACAGCATTTACTGTCCCCCATTCAGCGTGTATATGTGTGTGTGTGCGTGTGTAGACAGTAGGTGTGTGTGTGTGTGTGTGTGCATGCACATGCACATCTGTTGATACGCCGCTAATAACCCCCATTTGTTTGTCCTTCAGTGTAATGGCCTCCATAAATCACATCATATTCTCCTAAGAGATTCGCCACTGGGCCCTTCGCTCCCTCTCCCCCCCTCTCATCTAGCCTTGTGTATCTCCCCTCTGCTCCTCCCGCACCCCCGCTCCACCTCCTCACATGTATTCTCAGTTTTCTTTTTTTCTTCCTTACTCTTCTTCCCTGCCTCTCATTTCTCACACTTCTCCTTCTTTTCTCCCCCCACATTCAAGGTCTCTGATAGGCCCGCTTGATCGAATCTTGTTGTTTGTGAGGCCTTTTTGTTTATCAGCCCGAGCACTTTGACTCTCTGTTTTTCTCTCTCCATTGATTATCACATTAGCAAGGCTTGATGTTTGAGACGGCGCACCCAGATCTTTGGTTGCGCGAAGGTTGTCATCGGGTTGTGGCGCTAAACGAGGTGAAAAGGCCACATGTCAAATGGAGTGATTAGTTTTGTTTGCGAGGAGGTACTCCAAGTAAAATGGCTAAATGTTTCGCCTCAGGATCTTGCGGAAAGAGTGTGTGTGTCTGTGGGTGTGCGTGTGTGTGTGTGTGTGTGTGTGTGTGTGTGTGTGTGTGTGTGTGTAGGTGTGTGTGTGTGTGTGTGTGTGTGTGTGTAGTGGAGGGTATTCATGATTGTCCTTGGATACTTTGGTGTGATATAGAATTCTTAGCGGTTTAAAAGCTTCATGCTGTTTCAGCCAAGGTTGTTTTTCACACTGAGTAGTCCCCTCTCTTTCTTCCTCTCTCTGTCTCTCTCTCTCTTTCTTTCCCTCTCCATCTCTCCCTCTCTTTCTTCATCTCTGTCTTTCACTCTCTCATTCATATACACATATACACCTATACACATGCATATATTTCTGTAGTTCTTTGTCCCTTACCGTGGACCCCTTGTATAGAACTTCTTTCTACTAGGCACTTACTACTGTACACACCCACACACACAGACACTACACACACACACACACACACACACACACACACACACACACACACACACACACACACAGATAGACACACACACTGCTCTCATACGAATTTGTTCACAACCTAATGCTATTACTCAACCTATTCAGGATACCTCTTATCTATTGAACTGCACCCACAAACACAAAGAAGACACGCACACTCTTACTCACACACACTGACACAAGATAAGCACATTTACAGTTTCACCTACGCATACTGAGTACCTTATACACTTCAAAGTGGGGCAGCCTATCTCTCAAGCAGGCAATCGCGCTGGTTACAGCATTAGAACCTGGATAAAGAAATATTTACTGAACCTGAACATATGCTCTCAAATACACCTAAACCCTCAAGTGGAGAAGAGGCTTTTGAAGATTGGTTGACAGAAGCAAAAGAGCAGAAAGGGGAAGGAGCAGGGAGGTGGTAGGGCATAAACCCACCCAATCATGCTTTATCCACCTTCTTTTATTTTTCAATCAGGGTTAAGCTGCCTTTTCAATTTAGCATGACTTTTTTTGTTATCTACATTCAGACAATTTCTTTATTAAATTACACAACAAGTAGTTGATAATTCTTATTGGTTTAATAAACCATATCAGACTTGATTTGCCAGTTTGGGTTGATCCTTCAATATTATTTTACATATTTTATATTATTATTATTATTATATAATATTAAAAAAGTGTATTATCCAGAGCCAAATTACACTGCAGTCCAGCACACAGTGCAGAACGCCTGCCCCAGACTGAACTCCTGTAACAGCCTAAATGTCATGTAAAACTCATATTTTGATGCTTTTCCTGACATCTAATATGTTAATCATCTGGGATGTGAAAAGTTGAATACCACAAAGTCAAAGAAATAAAGGTTGTGTCCTGTTCAGAGAGGAGTAATAAAATCTCAAAGCACATTTTAAATACTAACTTTAACCCACCAAAGAAAGTGCTGCAATATGGGACGCTGTGACAGTGAAGTAAAATAAAAAAAACAGGACTACAACCAGCCAGAGTTAAAAATAAAAGTTAATCAAATCTATTTGAAAGAGAAAACAACAGTGAACTGTAAAATTTCAGTCCAGCTCGGTCCTAAACATACAACACAACATTAAAGTCCCTGAAAGCATGACCTCAATTTTCAAGTATTTCTCTATATCGTTAATATCAATGACAAAATTGGTGGAAATCAAAGTTTGAAAAAAAAAAAAAAAAGAAGAAATACTCACATGCTCACATGCAAAATAACCACAACTGATCAAACTGTGGCAGAAAACTGTGTGTTCATGTGGGTTTTGGTAACTGGGCCTTTCCTGTTTTAACTTTGACCTAATGTACTTGCTGTAATTATGCGCACTCAGGTATGAAAATGTGTTAGGTTTAGAGGGTTGTTGCATCTTGTTAGTTCTATCTGCGACTTTAAATTAAATCAGCCTCCATTAAATTACATTATCCTCTCGTTTTTATGGGGTGCACCTCTTTGGAATCCTGCTTTGAGCAAAACCTGGTCCTGTTTTATGTTTGGTTTGCTTGCGAGCCAAGTGTCACCTGGATCAGTGTGGAATCTACAGTATCTGTGATAAGAGCACAGATGCTTTTTGTTACTTTCAATAATTGTTTCAATCACTTTTTTTCCCCGAAGATCTGAACAACTGAAGAGCTTTCTCCCTGTGTGACAGGGGCTTTATTCATTGCATCACATCCCTGGCAGCACCTTTCCACACAGAAACATAAATTTAATACTAAAACTTAAATGGGATTCTTTTCACTTCACTTACAGTTTTTTCTTTTTTCTGTAAACTGAATGCTCAATATGTTAATTTGACATTTCTCTTTAAAATCCCAAATATATGATTTAAACATTTCAAACAGCAAAAACAAACTACAGCCTGTTCACCTCCATATCAAACATCTCAAGATCAAATATATAACAAAAGTCTGTTCAGTCTTGACTCCTCGCAGTCTCTCGGGGGAGATTTGTAAATCATTGTCCTAGAAACAGGTTGCAGGCAACGAAGACGACCACAGAGCAAACTCAAATAAAAATACAACATTGTTTGAAGTCAC